>NW_010194753.1:111046-116046 GCF_000695765.1 Mesitornis unicolor
CTGTTCGCAGTCAGGGCCAAATAGTGCTGCTTCTCCATCCTCCAACTCTCCCTTCCCCATAATAGAAGCTTTATAAGTTTTGGCTCTTCTTTTTTTTTTTTTAGTAAGTTTTCATCAAGCTCTGTTTCTGTGCTTCATATCAGCAGATGCTACATTTTCCTTTCTAGTCTTGCCAGAATTCTCACCCATTTCCTTTATAACTGTTACCTGAGCTACTTCTATTGAACTCTCTTTTCCACTGCCTCTCTTTGAAATCTATTCAAAAAATTCCTGACATATTTCTGAACATATTTTTCCTGTGTATTGGAGTCTTCCTCATTTCTTGGGCCTGATCAGGACCCAAATTGAAAATTCACATTGTATTGAGAGTTGTTCCAGCCTGCATCTCAGCTCAACTGTACCCTTGCTTGCACTCTTTGTTTCTCTGGCTTCCTTTATTGCACTGAACCTCTTCTCCCTTGCTCAAGCTTTATTTTTAAAACTTCCCTTGTGAACCTGGTGTAGGATTCTAGATTCATTGCACATAGCCTCTGAAGCCCACTTTCCAGATGCTAAGCTACCTCGACTTGGCTGCATATGGTCTAGTAAATTTTTGGTAAGTAGAAATCATGCTTGCTTTTGTTTGTCTCTAAAGAGCAATGTCCTCCTTCAGTCTGGCCTCATTTCTCTCTGACACCTGGTCAGTAGAAACTATATTAACTAGCTTTCTAAGGAGTTGGGCTTTTGCATAAAGTGGAATTTCTGGGTAGGCTGAAACCAGTAATGTGGCTCCAGGAATCTCAGTTTTCTCTCAGGCAATTGATGTAAATTCTTGCAGCCCTTGGATGTGTTACATGTAGTGTCAGGTGCAAGAATGATGTCTATTTTGGACTATACTCAATAAGGCATGAATATATCTTAAAATTACCATTGCCTCTTTTTCTGATCCTTCATCAACTCCTTCACTCTTCAAGTAGAGAGCTAACAGACAATCCAAACCAGAAATCATTCGGGAACCCCGTTTCAAGAATTCGGTAAAGCGTACACCCTCCATGAAGCGCTATTAAGCAGGCCTGGAAGGCACAAGCTGTGAGTCTGTCTCAAGTGTCCTTAATTCTAGATTCATTTTCTGTGACTTCTCAGCTCTCCCTTTCCAGATGCTAAGCCTTCTCAGCCCTTCTGTCTGCATGGTTTCTAGAAATGTCCTTGTAAAACCTATATTGGGTCCAGCAAGCCTCCACCTCTGGCTAAACTTAAGTCTGCAATGAGTCAAAACAGACCAACGTTATCCTTCAAAGCAGCCTTTGCCACAAGCGTATATTTAGGCTATGTGAAATATCATTTCTTGACAAAATCTTCTACATTAGATGCCAAATATTTTTAAATTGTTTTAAAATAAAAGTTTCTTCTCATGTTCCAGAAACAATGAGTGTAAGTGCCTTAAAACAACTTTAGTCTCTAAATATCTTAGACGTCTTTACAAAGTCTATTGGTAAAACAAAAGATTTGTAATGAACAACCATATATTCTGTTATGGAAAAAGTACATATCTGTGTGGAGTCTTTCTGACAAATATTTTCAATGGATTTTTTAATACGTATTTCATCTTTTAATTCATACTGTCTCTTATTCTTTCTGTTTGAAAGACATACAGTTGTGGGTCAGATCTTCAGATGATCTGCTACTAAATATGTCAACGATTTCACATCTAACTTGCGCACAAAGTAATTTTGGATACATATGGATTGTTGTTTTTTATTCAAGTTCACTGAAATTATAAAGATATGGTACTAAAGAAGGTACCTATTTTACATGAAAATCTGACATTATTGTGTTTACAGGGAATTTGATTCTAGGTGTATTTTATTCATCAGAATTTGTTTCTCTTTAAAATTTTGCAGGTTTTTTCCCTGCAGTATTTTCTTCCTGCAGAAATGAAGCCTATGTAGTATGTTTTCTTTGTGTCATCCACAGACTCTTAAAATATATTTCACTAAATGATGGTGTCTCCAGCTGCTCTTGTGGAGTGAGTTTTTCAGTTAAGAGCATAAGGTCTGGTGAAATGGAAGCTGCTGCTGTAACTCTTAGACAATGAAGAGGTAGAGCTGGGAGAATTCAGTGTGTCAGTGCATGAGGGCTCATCCTTCTGGTTTGTGAGAGAAATCCTGGAGAGAATTATTATGGAGCCAAACAAGTGAAAAGAGAAATCTGCCTATATTTACATATATGTAAACTGTACAGGTTAGTACCTGCTTGAGATACCGGTTAAGTTTTTATGTTTGCATACGTTTTTCTTAAGAATACAGTATGCCTGTGTACATCTAACAACCCTTTAGGTCAGTACAGATCATTTCTGTTTCATACTTCTTCTCTGCCAAGATGATGAACTTGAATCTGATTACATAGAAAAGTCGTCTAACTATTCAAACACACAATTATGCTTTTTATTTTCCATCTCTTAAATCTCCATAGCAGTCATTTTGGTACTACTGTGGTAACTTGTTCGTCTGTGTGAATTGATAAATCTGGTCTCTAGTCATCGTCTTTAATTCAGTCACCTGTATGATGAGAAAGTGATTATCTTATTATTCCACAAATCCTGTGTTTCTTTGTCTGGATAGAGATGTTGAACACTGGTGACAGAGAGCCTGTCCTTGACTTACCTCTGACTACAGGTTGCTTCATCCTCTAGTTTTAAATTTTGGTGCTGATAAGCAAGGCAGAGCAGAGCTATTGCCCTGTCTGCTGTGGCTCCTGAGAATGCCATTTCTGTGGGTTTTGTTGCAGTTTTGGAGGAGGTGGGAACAAGAAAATATCCATATTTAAGTCACATGTTGAATAGGAGGCTCTTTCCTTATTGTGGTGAAGGTATTGATAGAATACCCTTCCTCTTCTCTGTCTCTTCTCCATACTTTTATCAATCGATAGGGCTTTTTAACAGTAAGACCGCCTACTCCACAGTCACACAGCATGCTCCTAGATGAGCTTTGATGTCAGGTAATCATTGCTGTATATAGTAATAAATGATGTGTTTACATAACAGAATTCCCTTGGCCTTTGATATATTCAGACGTTATCAAAGTGGTGCTATGACATCTTGTACAATAGGAACAATAGGAAACTGCAGAACTATACAAACTGAGCAAAAGCAAGCTGAAGCCACATGTATGTTGCAGTGCAATTATGTTATTTGCCCTTAGGGCAAGAATCACAGTTGAAGTAAGTTAATATCAATACCCTTATGAAGTCCCCAAGGACTAGTTCTGTGATGGACATGATACTTATTTGAGAAATCACTGTCATTGTACCTGTTAATAAGGCTAAGGAGCTTGAATGGTAGTTACATTTAAATTTGGGGGAAAAAATATATTAAGTTGCTTAATATGGTTTGCCTTAAGTTGCTTAATATGGTTAGACTGTCTCAAATTGCTGATTTAATTTTCTATAGTCTTCCTTTTCTATGTGGCCTCACTACTCTTTCATACGATTAACCAAATTTTGCCATAGGTTTTTAGGTTTTTTTTCATTTTTGCAATGGCCCTGCACTAGCCCAGGAGGACAAGAGTACAGGTTCCCCTGTTCACCTGCCTAGATGCAGAGAAGGGTGAGTTTTGTCTTGTTTCTCACCTTACTAAGGCTTTGGAAGATCTTGCAGTCCTTTTTATTCACCCGGTTATGAAACTGGTACTGGGAAATAGCATGTGTGCTGCTATAAGCAGTATGTGTTCAAGGTTAATTTTCTGTAGACATAATGATACTAATTTACACCAAGAATAATACTTTTACAACATGAAGATATTGCATCCCTCACTCAGTGGTCTGCTGAGCTGCATTCCCCAGCTGAGCCAGGACTTTGACTCTTCCTCTGAATTAAGGGCTCTCTTCCAGAAGTTGGCATACTCAGGTTTTGATCTGATCGCAAGAGCCCAATGTGGTTGTCAGCCAGTTGTTAGAGACCTTGTTTGACTCCTTCACCTGAAGCTTAATGGGCTTTGTTATGCTTCCTGTGCATTGCACAGCAGTCTCTGGGACCCTGCTTTCCTCAAAGCAATCAGTGATGTACCAGTGTACCTTCTGATTATGTTTTACAGAAGTCAAATCAATCAGATGTTCTCTAAGATTCTGCTCTTACAACAGCCGTGTTATCCTGGTTTTTCAAAGGCAGAATAATGGTAGATGCAGATCCCTGATAGCTCCAAATACTGAGTTTATGTACACAAG
Source organism: Mesitornis unicolor (assembly GCF_000695765.1). Classification (NCBI taxonomy): domain Eukaryota; kingdom Metazoa; phylum Chordata; class Aves; order Mesitornithiformes; family Mesitornithidae; genus Mesitornis; species Mesitornis unicolor. The sequence continues at coordinate 115,247 of NW_010194753.1, forward strand.
GAGCAGCAGAGGCAAGTGATGAGAATTTTATGACTTTTTTGGGGCTTATATCCAGAAATGAGGACATAGTTGAAAGCCAGATTCCTGAACTCCTCCTCAAAGTTTTGGGAAAGGCAGACTAATTTTATTAATTGCAGTGGTAACACTGAATGGTCTACATGATCTCCACAATAAAATACCTCAGTCCATAACGACTTCCAAGGTTTACCTAGTGTACACAGATAACATAAAGTCAAATTTTCTTAGTTATTAACCATGTGTTGTATGAACTGCCTCCTTTGCACTCATGGTGAAAGGTTGCTTTGCGTCCAGAACCCTTTTTATTTTTTTTTGTCTAACAAGACTACATACTGAGCCAACTGTCTCATGCTTTCTTTTTATTCTCTCTGTCTTTTTTCAAACCTTGGGTTTTGCAAGTACTTTTTGGCATACTGAGTAGCATGTTGCTGTGATTAAAATCAAGAGTAAAAAAAGCCTAACAAAATCCCAACAACTTTACAGCAGTGTAATTCACAGAACAGGGAATCTTTCAGAGTAATTGGCTCTATGTGAAGCCCATAGGTTTGATAGGTACAAGTTTACCACTTTAATTCCTTATATTGCATGATGTTGATATCACTGTAAAGTCAAGAAAAATACCTTAACATTAAAAAACATTTTGAATAAAGCTCCCCTCCCTCCATTTTTTCAGAAAAATGTATTCAGAGTTGTTTTTTGTATGCTTCAGAATACCTGAATAAATCAAGTTTAGCAGCAGAATTTCTTTTGAAAGATACAATAGAAGTGCATTTGTGTTTTGT
>NW_010194753.1:121046-156088 GCF_000695765.1 Mesitornis unicolor
GCTGACGTCCAGTTTTATTTCATAGAAATAGCTTATTGAGTAAAGCATAATTGTACTTTGTAAAATACTCATCTTGTATCACTTCTTTTAGAGATCAGACATTTCCTTTTCCCATAAGGTCTAAAGATCTGTAAGTTGACATAATTCTGCACAAATCACTCTGGTAGTGTAACTTAGACTGTCCAAATTCCCCTTGGACTGTGGCCTCTGTAACTGTGCCATCACTCACTTAACTTCACCTTATCTTTAAATAAGTTTAACCAGAAGGGACTTGTTCAACTCACCACCTCTTGAGTAATGTGAATTATTTATATGATCTTCATTTGTGTTCGTTAAGCTATATACAGTAAGCCTAAGTGTAACTGTTTATTCTGTTCATCCATAAGTGTTACCCCAAGCTTTGAATTCAGGCTAACCACAATAAAAGTCTCTCTTTTTTGCTGTTCTTTGATGGAAATCAACATAATTTTTTCATGTTGTACGATGGCAGCAGTGATGTCTCAGATGGGCACATTACCACGGGAATGCATAAAGAGACATTTCACATGTTCAGTGTTGTTGTGTTGCCACTTTCCAGACCACCTTCCCCTACTGCATTGCAGAGCTGAATGTATAGGAAACTGTATACCACCGTGTCTTACAATATAAATATGCCACTGTAATGGCTGCTGAGGAAGTGATGATTGGAGTAGTCCTTTTTTATCAAATTGCTACTTTGCTTGATGAGTTATTAAGTGCTCTTTCTCTGCGGAGGAATGTTAAGCATTACGAAATAAGAATTCTGTAAAGCAGTCCTATTAGCTGCTTAAAAGGACCTCAGTTAAAATGAAAATAAGCTAAAACAAACACACAGAAATGCAGTGCTAAAATGGATTCTCCAAAAAGAAAACAACTAGTGAAAATGGCATTGAAAGTGCCATGTGTTTATAGATGATGCTAGAGAGCTATACGCATAATCTGTTTAGAGACAATGTTTTTGGTGGAAGACAATTGCGCCAATACTAGTCCAAAATCTTTAAAAGGGGATAGAAACAATAATTTTTCTAACTTATACTAGTAAGCTTTGGTTTTCTTTAGTACCTCTGCTTTCCATCTGAAATTTGTCCAGAACAGCCGTGTTTACACATGTCCTGTTAGAAGTAGTGCCAGAGGGACCTCAAAGGCACAAGTCTTGTTCCATTCTTCTTTGGTTGATTTCCTCAAACACAAGATATTTTAACACCTCTGTAGCTCATAGGATGAATAGAGTCTACAGAATCAAACATTGTGCCTCTTTCAGCATTAAGTGTGCTCAGGTTAGAACTTGCTTAATTTATGAGCTGTGAGGCAGCCGTTAAGCTATGGGTAGACATATCATTAGAAGAGACTTCAGAAATAAGAAAATTTTATTCTGATGGGTTGTGGTTTTTTCAGAACTAAGAGAGGTTTTTTTCCTGTTCCTTTCTAGTTTTTTTACCAGAACTATGTTTTTTTCTTTCTTTTCTTGGGGGTGTCCCTCCAGCCCTGCTTTTTTTCTGTGATGCTTGTATTTTCTCCTGTATAGTAGGTTTCCTCCTTGGCAAAACACCTTTATATGTTTCATGGTTTTCTGCTTTTCTGAACTGGAACATGTTCTTGTGTGCTGCTAAGAGCACATAGCTTTGGAGGATCTGCAAAAGACAAGATATTTCATGCATCCCTTTCTGAGGTCTGGCAGTCTCTTGAAATCAATTCAAAACTCTCCCTAATTCTACTAGGACAGGTTTGTGTCTGCTTTCAGTCAATAAAGCTTTGTTCTGCCTCAGGGATTTTACTTGTACCTGATTATATAATGGAGGATAGAAGAAGCAGGCAATAGTAATTTTAATCCCTGACTATCTTTCATTCAAATAAAAGGTGCAAAGAGATTGATTGAAAGGCAGAAATGTGAATATAGTACTACTAAAGTAAACATTCTACACTGAGAAGTTCTGCTGGGTGGGACACTGAGCTCCCCCTCTATTTTCCCTTTATCACATCTTTTGGGGTTTGATATTGGACAAAAAGGCAGTATGTTTTAAATGATAGCCCTCCTCTATTCAAAAAACTGTAGTAGTTTGCAAGAAGTATCCAACACTTGGTGTGCAGCTCTGGGGTGCTGTCAGTTACAGCAGCAAGTACTGCCTGGACTGGCTCAGCACTCCCAGTGCTCAGATCCAGGCATCCTGGAGGCTGGGAAATGTAAAGGACGAGCGAGCAGCTATCTACTGAGTTTAGGGCTATGTGGAAGTGGAGGAGGTTTGGTCAGACTGGATCTTCTACTTTTTCAGGCTCTGGCAATAATTAAGGACACTGCTTTTGGTACTTCAAACACTGCCTTCATAGTGAATCACACAGCAAAGGCTTCAGATGAGAATTTCATCAGGTGAAAGAGGGGAGGGTAGGACTGGCCTAAATTGCAAAACTGATTTTAAACAAACAAACAAACAAACAAAAAACTGCAAACCCAAAAAACCCAACAAAACAGAAAACCAAACCACTCAATACTATATTGAAGCAAGCCTGGTTTCTGTGGTGCCAATTTTCCCACTTTATAGATTTCTTGGGGTATTTAGTCCTAGACTTGGAAGCTTGAGGTTTCCTTCTGTCAAAGCAGTGTTGAAACACTGACATATGCAAAGTTTTAAACAAGGCATAGTAATGTTTCTGTTATTAACACAAACTGCATCTTTTAATTTTTTTATAGTCTTTCTAAAAATAATGGAGATTATACTGTAACTTAGGAAACATGCTAGATTTCTGTCTTGATAAAACTGTTCTAGAAGCCAGTGTCTTCAGAGACAACAATTCTAGCTGTGCATCCTGTGCTGAATGGTTGCTTATCCCATTGCCAGATCTGGGTCTAAAAATTGAAATAAAAAGAGGCATAGTAGGGAGGAAGGGGAACTACATTAAGATATTGAGATTTATATTTTTATTGTGCAGCTCTGAAAAGAAGGGGTTTTTTTGCTTACAGAGAAATTAATTTCTCAAGGTACTCAACTCACAAACTGGTAACAACAGATCAACCTTGTAGTGCTTCTTGAGACTCAGTTCTGCAACCCATAGCTTAGAGTCAAGAATGGGAAACCAGGAGCAATAAAGGAGCAAAAGCATTCCCCTTACTTTTCGTATCTGGGTCATCTTAATTGATCCCAGCAGACTTCCTCATTGCTGGACTACCTCAATCAACCCACCTACATCCTCACCTGTAGGAACTTGTCTCTTTCCTACCAGCTAAGGCAATACCTTTGGGGAAGAAAACATTTCCTTTACTACTCTAGGGAAAATTTTTACCCTCATCATTGCCATATACATTGCTGGGCAGTCACCATCACGAACAAATGATAAACCAATACTTATATCCCCTCAACCCACCATATGTTCATTTGTATTCCTAGAGAGGAAGTTGTGTCCTCTATAGCTGGAATAGGTATTTTCAATAGCTATATATTTAATTGGTTTTCTTACTGTTTCACACACTTAGCTTAGTCTTTAATGTCTTTCTGAAAAATTTGGTTACCAAGAGCAATAACTACAATGCCTGTAAAATATGTACAATTTTTAAAAATGGACCACTGGTCTGAACTGATTAAACCTTTGCTGAAACAGACAAAAAAATCACTCTCAACCTGAACAGTAAATGTTGAGGTTAGAAAAAATTTTGTACAGTTGTTGCTGTAGAACTTGTCTGTGTGTGATGTTACATATTTCTAGGTGGAAGAAATACCGCAAAAAATCCTAAAGCCATTTAATAAGTATAGTATCTTCTGCAGCATTTTAGTCAAATATCTAAAATCAGGAAGCATTGAAATCTGTGTAAGAAAGACCACTTGTGTAAAATTTTTACTTTCAGGTATGGATATTTGAGTGAAATTCAGATGAGTTTTATGTAAACTTGTAGGTGCTTACATGCTTTTCCAAACTTTTTCTGTTTTATTACTTGAAAATGCCGTACCATTTTCTTTTCATAATAATTCATATTATTTAGTGGCTCCAAATGATTGTGAAAGATTCATTTCTTTGTTTTGCACAGCTATACCTTTCTTCTGTATTCCATAATGATCTCTTAAGAGTTTTTACATCTGTGTATATACCTGGATGACATCCTGGTGATATCCTCTTTACATGAAAAGGAATAACTATGGATACTGTTAAAACTCTTAACTTTCAGTTTTCTTCTCAGGCTAATTTGGAAGTGGCAGAAAGTGATTACCACCCGGAAAAAATTTTGTGGTCTAAATGTGAGTCTTATGTCACCCGTTTCTGATGTCTTTCCTCATCTATTGCGTCTGTTCCTGAAATATGAGAATGCAAATGCATGAACATTCAGATTATATGTCCTGAAGTCAGAGCATTTGAATAAGTCCAAATTAAGGTCAGTGACTTTTTGTGTCCTTAGTTTAGTGGTCCTCAAATACTCATTTCTCCAACTGTTGTGATGTAACACCATAGTACAGGCAGGACTAAGATATTAAACAAGTCTGTAGTAGTGCTGTTCTCAGTATTATACTGCTCTTGTTTTCATAATATCTTTTTTTGTCTTTAGTTTTTTTGTTTGGTGCACCCCCTCAGTAAAACCAGTCTTACTGTTTGGGGCTTGTTTGTTATCAATGTTTCAAGCGTTCACTTTTCTCCAGAGCATTCCTATACAACCTGTTCAAGCAGCCTGTGCAGTTTAGGAGAGCTTGCTGGGTCTTACCAGAAAAATTCAGCACCAGAGCAAAAGGAAGTGAGCAATGCCTTCTGCAACACATAGGGCAGCAGCTGTACTGGATGGAGCACTCAGTCCTAGCTGTGAGCTGTGACACCAGTAACTTCAGCCAGTAAGTGTTCTTCCTCTAGCTTCCACGGCCCTTCTAAAATCTCCAAGTTTAATGCATATGTGTAAAACGTTAAGGGTGTGCATTCTTCTTTCCGTATCTGCATGGCCCTCACGTGAGTCATTTACACTTACCTAGTTAAGATGAAAAAAATCTTAATATTGTTCTTATTAGTTACAGTGATGTTAAAGAACAGAGCTTAGGATTTGTCAGAGGGACATATCTGTGTTTTTGTTGTTTCTGCCTCCAGTTAAGCTTTAACAGTTTTGTGTAGATAAGCTTTAACTTCTTTGTGTTTTTGAAGTCTGTTTAGTACAGTGAGCTTGGTTTCATACTACTACAGTTCAGGCAGCAATCCTGTTGAAAAGATGAAAGGCAGAAACAATCATAGCTTTTGAGTCATCATAGTTTTTAAGCAGTGGTGTAGTCAACTTCTTGTTTTAACCAAGATGACACTCAAAGCCAGTAAAAGCTTCAAGAAGTGCGTAGTGGACACCTAACCCAAGCATAGGAAAGAACTGTTACACTCAGTAATGCTGGCAACACTTAGCCTGTGAGAGCTTACTGAAACTGAAAACTCACAATTCCATGTCTGATGCATTGACCCTCTGGAAAACAGTAAATTCTGATGTGCATTAGAAAGCTGAAAACTGATTGTGTAAGACAAATCTGTTAAAAGTACAATTGAGATTTGGTCGATAATTCTACAATCAGTGAAATGAAATGAAGGCTTCTTACCAAGCTTCACTATCCATTGGAGGAATAAGGAGCCACATTTCCCTGCATCTTAATTTGAATAGCAAAAATATAGCAAAAATAAAGCAAAGCAGCAAGAGACAATTACACGAGGAATCAATAGTTTTAAGAGGTAATCTTGAAAAAGGAAATACAAGGTTGACTTGAAACCTCAGTAGTGGATCTGCATTATTCCATCAAGTTACTTAGACACTTGGTTTTGTTTGCTTATGTCATATTAAATTGTGTTTGTATAGCTGATTAACAGAGGGCAGTGTAGAAGGTAGTCTGTTCTAGCATACAGAAGGATGTTCATTATAATTGTGTGTCCACCACAGAACAGCAAGCTGTCCTTGCTTGCTTTCTTCTAACGTCCAGCATAGAGCAGGTCTTTGAAGCTCTTTATTCAAGTCCTATCCATGCAGACACTGGGAAGAGGTGCCAGCGTGCAACTACTGTACAGACACTACTTGCCCTACTTTATTTTATTTTCATTCTTTAATGGCAAATTATAAGCATTTCTTATAGGAAGATTCTGTATTTTACTCTAGATTTAACTTACTAAAGGGTTTTTCATTTCCCTTTCTTTTCGTATATTTAAAATATCCTGTCTAGAAATTATCTGGTGCTGCTGGTATTTCCTTCTACTGAACTATTGTTTTCATTTTAAGAGTTGTCTTTTCCTTTCTTTTGAAATAAGACCTAGACTAAATACCAAAATTCTTTCACTGCATATTATGGCTGAGTGCACTAAAATATAAAACCCTTGATTTAAGTATTTTTGTATTCAGAGATCATAGGCAAGTGTTCATTTGAAGGTTCAGTGGCATTTTGAAATGAGAACATCATATATAAAGATGTCAGAGATGGAGCCTCCCACAGTGAGGTTGAAAGAAAAAGAACAGAATGAATAGAAGAGTTTCTAGCTTCCAAGGAATTTTAACATCTCATTACTTTAGATTACTCTACATATAATTTTCCAATATTTTGTATTATAGACTTTGAATGTATTGGTTAAAATTACTTCATGCCTGACATCAATTTAGTCTTATTCATTATCTCCTTTAAATAAAACCTTAAAAATAGCTGGTTTCAGTAAGTGAACAATTTTCTGATAGATGCAGATTCTTCAACATTTCCAAAGTGAACTTGCTGTAAATGAAAACAGAAAGGCTGGGAGGTGGCTGTCCCTCAGCATTTCTTGAGCAATCTAGTATTATATGAATTTAAGTAGTTACAGATTTTACTATAGTTTATTGCAGTCTATACTATTTTATTGCATTCAAGATTTTCATAACCCTACAATTAAAGCAATTCTGACTTTCTTTGTCTAATGACGACAACTGTGATATTATCATTTGGTATATATAGTCAGTACTCTGATCAGGGTTCATATGTCTTTGGTAATCTAACAAACTGTTTGATAGAAGTGTGATTACCTGAGGTAGGACTGGATTTTGAGCACAAGTGGAAGTATCTCTACATTTTGTCTAGTGGCTATTTTGAGCTATACCCGATAGTGAAACTGAGGACACCAATGACTTAATCAACCACATTTCTTCTTAAAATTTGTGGCCATTGCCATTTTTCACTTCTATGACACAGCTGTAATCTGGCTGTAAACAAATAAGGCATCAAATGAATGTCTTACTATATATTTTCTTCATGATCTCAAGTTTTTAAAAGCATCCCAATAAAACATATACAATATGCTTTTTACCTTTGTACCAGTGTTTTAAAATTGTAATACTTATGATCTTTAAAAGTGAGAAAGCAACTTCTATGTGTTGTCTAGATATGTAAATTAGGTAAATATATAAAACCTTAGAAATTTGGTGTCTGGTAATACATGAGAAATTTTGAGAGTTCATATTAATCCATCAGTTCAAAGATATTTGGAAAGCCTTGCTCTAGATGGTCCTTCCAACTCACCATTTCAGCCACATTTTGATACCTGCCTGGGCTGCCTCAAATACAGCTAAGTTACAGTGGCACCAGTACAAGACACCAGCTATGCTCATACAGAGATCTTCACTCCTTTTCTTTCCTTTACTCTTGGAGAGCAAACCTATTTTCTTGGTGGAAGCAGGGGTTAGATAGATGGGCTTTTTGCTTTCTCAGATAAATCCAGGTGAGAAAAAGAGGAGCCTTCCAGCTCACTGAAGAATACCACAAAACCTGACTGGCTCCTGGGGAAAGCTGCCTCTTCAGTGGAGTTTCCATGCCTTGGAGAGAGGTGAATCGCAGCAAAAGCAAGGCCTAGGGCAGGCCTGCAGGATTGCCCCTGCCAGCACGCTCTGACTGCCAGTTGGGAATGTCTGCGCTCTGCAGTTGAAGGACGTGTGCTGGAACTCCTTGGTAGCTCTGGAGTACTCCAGACCAGAGGGAAGAAAGGAGAGAATGAGCTATTTAAAAGGAAACTCACCAAAAAAGCCCAACAGAGAGAGAAAAAAAAGATTTGAAAGAGAAATACAATCTGAAAGAATGAGAATGGACTGAAATTGCTAGTGAGTATTTTAGTTTCAGAGAATCCCGCAAAAAACTCATGCCTTGGCACATGAAAGCTGAGATAGTCACTTACAACAGTGCAAACCAAATGTAAAAATGCATCCTTTCCAAACTGGTAATATTTCAAAACCTTTTTTTGTCTTGTTCGGTACTTTATTCCTCCTTATCTTCTACTAGCTTCTGAACAGAGTTTTCCTTGCTTATTATAAGCAGTGTTGCCAGTTCTTACAACTTTATCACGAACTTTGAGGTATTTGATGCTTTATTTAAACCTTCAGCTTCTGCAAATGCAAACCAGAATTTTTTTAAAGGTAAAACAAAACTTTATAGGTCTCATGATTATGTAGGAAGCTTGAAAGTGTGATCCCCAAAAAAATATACCTTAATATTTAAACTCTCAACATTCAGAAGTCATTATATTGAATGAAGTTTATAATATTTCTACCACAGCTTCAAGCCCTAGTGAGAAAAGAGGACAGGGGCTTCTCCCTGGAAAACAGTGGTAAGACATTTGGCATCTCCTGACTAATGTTCTCCAGTTTATCAAGCAAAGAAAAAACAGAAAAGAAACTAAAAGTAATAGAGCAATTACTTCTTAAAACATCATTTGCTTTTGATACCTATAGTATTTTCCACTTACACCACTTCGTAGAATCTCCTGTGTTTGCTAGAAACTTTACAGAAAAGATCGTTTGATGGTTTAAAATCTTTGGCTTATTTCACAAATCGAAAACATGCAGATATTTACAGTAGTGTGAAAGTGAGTAACAGAATCATTTGCCCTGATTGCATTTCCATACTGATTCTGACAATAAATCATTTGCCTTTATTGTATCTTTCTTCCCCAGCTTGCCTTTGTGACCAGGCCCATGCCTGAAAACTGTTCCCGTGTTTGGAGAGAGCAGAAACAGGACACAGATTTCCAGATTTTCTTTAAGCAAGTTACTTTTCTAGCCCTTTTACTCATAAAGATAACTTTGAAAATCCTTACTAAAACTAAATGAGAAGGTTGAAAGCTTGCCTTAGATTATTTCTTCCACTCTAAAGTTTATTCAGAATGATACAAAAACCTCCTAGGATTGGGCTTTGGAGGTCTGCAGGCTGCTCAGATTGAAGGCCAAATTCTCAGAGGTGCTGAGCAACTCCAGCTCCAGATTTGGCTCCTTGTTAGTAGTGGCTTCCAGCAACATCTGCAGCTCCTACAGGGATCAAGACTTAGTGGCTCTTTGCAACTCCCAACAGGCATTTGTCCAGGGGTGATGCATTTTTATACTTAAATTTCACTAGCAGTAGGATGTTTTCAAAAGATTGTCTGGCATGCAATAGCTAAGATCCTTGACATATTGCTGAAGATCCTTTACATGTAGCTAAATGTTATGAAGACTCAGGGTCTTAAGCAGTCAGTTAAAACACCCTGATCCTCTTTGCAGTCTCCACAGTTTGCTTACTTGCATTTTGGGGAACCTTAAACCTAAATTATTTCCCAGTTTGATGTGTCCTCTCCAGCAGTAAACAGAGTTTCACTTGAAGTGGCCGACTGTATGATCCAGCACCCATCCCCCGCTCCCATCCTTGTCACAATCACCTCTTTAAATGCTTTATTCATTACATTTTCATTGCCTTGAATTTATGCACTGAGGAAAGTGGACTCCTAACATTATGAATGTTGCTTTCAGTCTGCTTGGCATATCATTTTGCTGTCACAGACCGAACTTTCTCCTCTCCCTCAGATTTCTTCTGCTGAGAAGCTTGATTACGTTTTCTGTTTTCTGTTCCACATCCAAATATTCTTCATTTTATTGGGTTGGCCAAAAAGTAATAGTGTTTCTTTCTGGGTAAATGAAAAGCAATTTTTTCCATGGGAAACAAAAACTGTATTAAACAAGGTATTGTCCATTTTGTTCAGTTACCTTTTGCCATCTTGCAGGCAACTTCATGATTCCACACTCAAAAAAGTTCTTATCTTTTTTGGCAAAAAACAGTTCCACGAACAATTTGATATCCTCATCAGCAGTGATGGTTTTACCATTCAAGACATTTTGTAAAGAAGAAACAAACAGTAGTCTGAGGGTGCCAGGTCTGGCAAATATGGTGGATGTGGTAACACATCCCAACCCAGCTGGAACAATTTTTGACAAGTGACCAAACTTGTATGTGGTCTAGTGTTATCATGGAGAAACAAGCATCTTTGCAATTCACTAGTCCTGGATGCTTCTGTTTGATGGCATCATTTAATTTATCCAGTTAACAACAGTACATGTCTGAATTAATGGTTTGGTTCCTTGGAAGCAATGCAAAATACACAATACCTGTGAAATCCCACCAGACTGACAGTATAACCTTCCTTTGGTGAAGATCTGCTTTTGAAGTGCTTTGAGATGGTTCACCACACTTGCTCCATGATCTTTTTTGTTTGTCATTGTTGTAGACAATCCATTTCTCATTGCCTGTTATCATACGTTTCAAAATGGATCATTTTCTTCACGTTTCAAGAGAGAATCACAGATGCCAACATGCTTAGTAAGATGAATTTCTTTGAGCTCATGTGGTACCCAAATATCGAGCTTCCTAATGTATCAAATTGTTTTAAATGGTTTTCAATGCTCGATTTCAATATGTTAAGATTATCAGCAATCTCTTATGTTGTTAAATGCCAATTGTGTTCAATCAGTGTCTCTATTTTGTCATTATCAATTTTGATTGGCCTTCCTGAGCATGGTGCATCTTTAACATCAAAATCTCTGGACCGAAATTTAGCAAACCAATTCTGATGCTGCTGTAGTTTTAAGGCATCTTCACCATGTACATCACATAACTTTTTATGAGCTTGTACAGCATTTTTTCCTTTTCTGAAATAATACAGCAAAACATCACCAAAATGTTGATTTTGATTTTCCATTTTGAAATCAATGCCAAATAGATAATTGTTAAAGAAATAATGCAATTTCTTTTTCTAAGACAAGCTTGAACTGTCAGCTGTAAATTTATATAATGAATTTGCAGTTTAAAATGAAGATAGTTACATTTCAAGACAGGTATGTTCATCTATTACTAAAACAAACACAATTACTTTTTGGTCAACCCAATAAATCTCCGTCTTTTAGTGAAATCTATAAAAGCTTGCTAAAGGGAAGGATAAAATGTAACACATACAGCCATGACAAACCTGTGGTATCTGGTTCTGGTCACACACTAGTATAAGCTAGCAATAACTGGTGATCTCCACAATTACCCAAACATATAAAGCCTGGAGAAGCAACATGTCACTTTTACAAAGAAGCTTACATAGCCTACACGTGCATAGAATCTGTGTGTGTGTATAGACAGACATCAATAACTGCCATTCAAGACGTTTACAAGAATACAAAATTTCCAATAAAAGCATGGTTCTGAAAAATCCTGTCTTATAAATGCAAAAGTAAATGTGATCTGAATAATAACATAATATATTGGCTTTATATAGTGATTTTGGTCAATGTATCTTAAAGTTTTCTAAGCTGTATCAATAACTATGTTTTACAGATGCAGACATGAAGTTGAACTGAGCTGCCCAGGTTCATGCTGCAGATAAGTGGTACAGCTCAGAATAGTCCAGCAAACCGTCTGGAGAACTTTTTTAGCGCCCTTATATTTACCTTAGAAGTCTTCAAACAGTAAAATGAAAGAGAAGGGGACATGAGAGGAAATTAAACCATATAAAGATAACTACTCAGCCAACTCTTCCTTCTCAAAAACGCAAAATAAAAGTTTCATTCAATCCCAACAAACCCATATGTCACCAATTAAGAGCAAAAGTAGGAACAGACAATTCTGTTGTTGTTTTTAAAAGTAGCTTTTCTATTGAAGCCATATACATACATATTACACAGATCAGACTAATAATACGCATTTCCAACTTCTAGTCTTTCTTTGTGATAACACTGTTCTATGTATGCCAAACAAAAGCTTAAATACAAATAAAAATCAGAATACCAAATGACAAATTCCAGCATTAAGAGATTGAATAAATCAGCAAATCATATCCGATATCAAAATTTCTGATAATGGTGCAGTACAGAAAGAAAGAAACAAGTTAAGAAGAATTTTCACTCTTTTCCAATGATATGTGACACTCAACTGTTTTACTCTCTTCAAAATACTAAGAGAGAGTTAGGCCAAATGTTCATATGGTTAATTCATTTACCTCCTCACAAATCTGAGTGCTCTACTGTGTGACTTAGAAAAGCTTGGGGCTTTTAAACTACCTGTCTTTCTCCAGAAAAAGCTGGGCTTGAATGCAAAAAGCAACTTAAAATGTGGCAATGTTGGCTATTGGTATGTGTAATTTGTAGGCTTAGGCTATAGAGCGGAAACTGAACTTTGTTGTAGACATGTAGTCTCCAAGAACAGTGCATGGGGAGAGAAGATGCTTTATAGGAGCTACAGAAACTCCTGGGCTGCACGGAGTCACCTGAAAGAGTCTGAGGCCAGCCAGGAGAGCGATGAGGTGAGTGATGCGTGCTAATGTCCCCTGCCAGGCTGATGATCCAAAGGGAAATGTATGGGGTGGGGTTGTATGTGTTATTTTTCTGTCAGATATGTCCCACTGCATAGCAGGACCGGGAGGCTTTGGGTGGGGGAAAGCAAGCCTCTCTTCACAGCAACAGTCTGCAACTTAGTTTAGGTTTTAGTGTGTTGTATATATAGTGTGTATGTATACCCTCATTCTATTATAGCAATGTAGGTCTGATGGAGCTTCATTGGAGCAAATTATGTAAATCTGGTCCTGAGGAAGGGAGACTAGTTCCGGGCATTCGAACATAATGAAACGCACGCACACACCACGTGCGTGTGTTGACATTAAACGTCCATTCATAGATTCTACCCCTCGACTGGCATTATGGAAATGTTCATTCAGGTTCCTGCCTCCTTTCCTAAAATAAAGCTGGGACTGATTATAGGGGGGGAGCTTTGCATTGAAATCATGTGAAACTCGTGGGTTTGTGTCCAGAGGAAACGTGGGAGTTTCTTGTTGAGATTTTAAGTTTGTTTGAATTTGAAACTCAGAATGAAACTTGGGGAGGGGGAAAGGGAGACACACAGATCCACAGGAAAGAATATGTTCAAACAAACCCTCATGAAATGCAGCTGCCAATGGCTTTAGAAGAAATCCTCACTCAAAAAAATGAAAACAAATCAAAACACATTCCTCTCTCTTAAAAGTCAAACTCTTAATGCTACCAAACATCTTTCTTTTCATTCTGGGCAATGCCATTCGTTAAAAAAAAAAGAAAATGTGTAATGTTTTGCCCAACAAAATGTCCTTATAGGAGCTCTAAAAGCAGAGGGAAAAGTATGTTTTAACTAATTTATAAACAAAAGATTATTTCCTGCACTGCCAGCAAAAATCCCATTTGCCGACAAGGTTCTGGCTTCAAACATTATCAGCAACTGGCAGGATGAGTCCTTTTATGTAAATGAACTCATTATTATTAATTTCTGCTGGTGCTGAACGATTTATGAACTGCTTTTCGAATATGGAAAAGTGGTTCATGAATCAGAGGGGAAAAAAATGTTCAAAAAGTCCTGGGTCGATAAATAACAGTAGTCATTCATGAATCCCGCCCATGGTGTCTTTTATCTTCTGTAAGGAGAAGATCAAAATGATAAAATAGTAATGTGCCAACAAAAAAGGATTGAATGGGCAGAGACTAGTAACATTGTCCTCTTCAAGCCTTAATGGGCAGGGATGAATGGTGACAGACTATCCTTCACTAACAGGCAGCTATATACTATGATTTTCCCAAGGTGAAAATGTTCTTTTTTCATATGCATGCCACACAGAGCCAGAATAAGAGGGAGCTGCTGAGCAGAATCCTACTTGTCCCCCTGCCTCCACAAACAGACACAAGCTATGGTCGAGGGATGGTGCTTTTCAATTGCAGATGATTTTCAAGGAATACAAACCTACTACACACAGAGGCTGTAATTACAAACCTCCCCCACTTCATAAAAAGTGAGAAATCTGGCAGCTGTTCATCTTACCCCTGCTCTCTGAGCATACCACTAGCCCTGAACAGGTACTCAGGATAGTACAGTGTATTCAACAATATACAGTGGCCTTGTTTAATGAAGACACTGGTTTTCATCTGTATTTGAAGAAATCAGGCTGAAACACAAAATATTGCATGTACCAGAAGTGAATTGTGGTCACAGAGGTGGTATTTTCTCCTTTAGGAAATTCTCCAATCTGCAAGTGGTCACAAAGAACTGGGTCAAATTTATCCCCAATGTGATTTCACTAAAGTCACTGAACTTGTAACCGGAATGAGTTTAGCCCATTATTATTTCAATGCAAAATATAGGGCAACTCTGAAAAATGAAGTAGAGATGGTGATAAAAAAATCTGTTCTCTAATTATGTTTCCTTTCTACAGGACATTGTTTTGACATAGGAAGAAACTACAAGTGCGTATCATGATTATTTGCTCCTAAATAGCATTGCTTATCTAAGAACCTCAAAGACTTTTCAGGTATTAGTCAATTATAAGCTCACAACATCCTATGAGGTATGAGGAACTCTGCTAGCCCTAAAGGTGAGGAAAATTAAGCAAGGAAAAGTTACATGCACAAGGTCTTGAAAAGAATTTGGCAGACTTAGTAGTCGATCTAGATGAACTGATGACTGTTCCTACTGAAACCAATAGTCAAAAGAATATTCCAGCGGAGGAAAATAAAATGACAGACTAGTAGCTGGTTTTTAACCTTATTCTTATATGTATTTCAAATTAATATCGTGTCCATTTTCTTTATTTCATATTGCCACAGGACAAATCCTATGTTTCTGAGCTCAGCAATGAAGTTTTAATCACCTCAATATACATCTTTCCACAATATATATTTTTCTGACTACCAAAGACATAACGGCTGCTCCTTTTATGGGAAACCAAGATTTAATCCAGTAAGTCTGTAAGAATCAATATTCTTGTGAAATGACACCATGTTGAAGTTATTTTATGTTATGTTGATGGTTAGCTAATTTTGTAATGGAGACATTTCTTCTAGAAGCAGACATAGTATAATTTAGTGGTAAAAACGTCAATCACAAGGGGTTGAACACTTATGTCAGGGCAGGAAGAGGGCAGATTTATTGATGGAAATGTATCTATATACTCTTTGTGGCACTTTGACCTGAAATATCCATTTTGGTTATAATTTTGTTTTGTGAAAATGACATCAACTGCAATCACTAATGTAAAAATGACACTGGAATGCTTTGTTCCACAGGCCTGATTTAAAAGTCTTGCTGCTGTTTGTTATAGTAACAGCTTCTCAATAGCAAGCAAATTAAGGTACTCATTTAACTGCTCCTTTTGTCTGTTTGTAGGATTTTGCAATAGATGACAACCTTGGAAAAAACACAGTGTTCTTTTTTCTACTGTTTAATATTGTTTAAATAATAAATATATGGCATGTTTCATAATGACATTGAGGTAACCAAGAGAAGGAGGCATGGTGCTCTGGATAATACTACATGTGGATATATTCCTGTGTGGCTTTTCGTCGTAATGCCAAGTTAACCACTCACCCAAAGCCATAAAAAATAACAATAGGAATGAGTAGGAGAGGACAGAATAAAATAAGTACAGAGGTTGAGAAAGAATAAGTGACAAGGAAGGTGACAAAGAAACAACACAGTGCAAAACACAGGAAACATAGGAACGTCTTGCTTGTGAGTTCAGCTGTTTTGGTTTTTTCCCCAAAACTATAAAATCCTTATCAACTCAATGGACTTTCATATTGTTATTCCATATTTACAATGGTGTAACTGAAAACAGAATCTGGCCAACCCTCATCTTACAGAATAGGAAAAAGATTGTTAAGAACAATGTGAATTTTACAGAGGATCTGTGCTATAATGTGAAGTAATGGCTATTGCCTGTTTTCTGTTGCACGATCATTCCACAAGGAGCGCCTTTTACCAAATAATATCATGACTTCCTAATTATTAAAGGCTTAACTAATCTCTTGGCTAGTCCTGAGAAATCCTCACTTTAGTGTAGAGTGATTCTCGCACAACTGTAAGTTTCATTTAATGTAAATAATGATGGGGTTTTTTTTGCCAGCTACCACACAATCCGTTCAAGCTTTCCTATTTTCTGCTCCTCCATTTATACCCTTTGCACGACTATCATGTAAAGCTAGCAGCTCACTGAGATGTACAAAATTAATAATCTGCCGTGTAAATCTTAATTCTTGGCTTCTTTTCAGGCAAAGTGACAGAATCAGAGACCATCCAATGTCCTGCTCTGTGGTGAGTCACAATGATTTTCTCACTTAAATATAGAAACCATTTAAAGTCTGTGTAGAGTACAACTCTGCAGTAGGACTAAAAGTGGGGATTTGTCCTATATTTTAAGGCCATGATCCCCAGAGATGTAGTATTCTAGGCTTTAAACCTTGATTCTTTGGAAGCACTCCTCAAACAACTAAAGACTGCTCATTAGAGGACACAGAGCACTGCTCGTAACATCACTACTAGTGATGGTACAATAATCAATAGGGCACTAATACAACAAGATATTTGTTTGCACACTATCAAGCACAGCTAGACAGCTTGTTCACAGGTTGCCTGTCATGCACCTCCATATGGACTGGGAGAAGTTAAGTCGGAAAAACATCCGATCCTCCCAGAAGCTAGAAGTGCCTATTAAGAGCATACAACCTGGAGAAGAGTCAAAATAGTAGTAAGACTGATGTTTAGCTCACTTCCGCATTTTGCCAGTCAGATCATGGATAGTTAGTACATGCCTTGGACAAATGCTGACTGGCTGGATGATTAGAAGAAATTAATTATTAAAATAAGAAAAATGTAGCTAATGTTTTGTGTGGTTTGTTGTTTCTGGTTTGGATTTTTTTACAGTGGAATTTTGTTGTATTTTCTTAACCCTGGACATTTGAGTTCTGCCCATTTGCATAGGTAATATTGCTATCGTATTTATTCACACTGCTCATAAAAAAGCACACCACAAAAGATCCTGGAAAATAAAACTCCAATGAGAAGGGACCCATCAAACTTAAATGGAGGTTTATATTGCCGCATTCAGAGACAGAGGCTTGCACATTTGCAGCTCCCATGGCAGAAAGTGAAACTCTGAACAATTAAAGCAGCACAGACATCCTGCCCTAAAGGACTGTAAGCATTTAAAAAAGCAGCCATGACCTCTCTTTACTGAGCCTGTTCTCTATTTAATTTACAGTCTTTATTAGCCAACAAACTCTTGGCTGGATCTTAGTCAAAGTGATGAATATACAAGCATTTTGATCTACAATTTGGGGCACTTCAAAGTATTCTTTACTTTATGATCATTTGTAATCAAGGTCAGAGCTCTGGCAGTAATTTAGACACTACCTAAACATGTTTATAATATATAAATTGCTTTGCAGTAGCATGCATACTGTCCTTTCTGGTTTTTGTTCATAGTAAGTTTGGAGTTGCAAATGCTCAGGCTTTCAAAAAGTTACTCCTGCAAGTATGTATAAGCAGCTCCATACCTAAGTTTCTCTTTTTCAGTTCCAACAATGGTGCACAAAAGTGGAGCGTACATGTATGGCAAACGAAAATGGTCTGTTTCATTGGTTTATTTATTGAAATATGAGCTTGGCAGAGTACTAATACAAATTACTAACTTCGGACTTGTGGGGAGGGGGGAGAAAAAAAAAGCCTTAAAAGCCTTCAAAGAGGAGTTTTTGTTCTTTTTGTCATCTGTTTTTCTCACTTTTCCATACACTTTGCTCATGCATTAGAAGAGTTTTCTGCTTTGTCAGATATAAGCAGTTTCAGAAGTGTTCCCCTTTTCAAGTACAGGGACTCACTTTTATGCCAGCAGCATCTTGCAAAACAAAAACTAAAGGTGTGGCTGCTGTATTAGTACCATCATCTCAGGTTCTAGGCCCAGTTCTTTCTAGACATTATGTCTTTCTACATCTTTCTCTCTAAATTTGTGCTTGCTGGGGCAAACCATCTGATTCTTGTGTTTCATCTCTACAGTCCGACCTTTCAACCAGCACAATTCAAACACTCGTTCAAATCCCAGCACTGAGTCTCAGTTACTTTGGCCTCGGCAGACAGATACCTTGCTGATTCACTCTGACACCACTGGAGGGGTACATTTTCAAATTTAAGATTATATAATCTCCCTCTTCCACCGTGCATCCTTTCATCAGCTCCTTATTTTCCCCTGCAGCTGAAAACATCCTACAGATGTTGTAAGGCCCACATAGGCTCTCCCCAGATTGTTTGTCCCTATCATATCCATGAGGTACTGACAGATCTGTGTGCGTCCACCATTCACAACAGATTGCAACACCGATGTCTTGAATTTTGAACCGTACTTGTTGTGTTTTCTTCTGTGAGGGTCCACTCCTATAAAAATCTGCCAAGCTGCTACACTTGCCCTTCTTCACATCCTCCCTTAAAACTCTCCTCTGCTGTGACACCTTAAAAAAAATGATAGCGGTTAAGCAGCTGATGTGCTGTGACTGCATAGTGATCATCATTATCTCCCAGTTACCTTGTCATTTCTGCCCCTCTCCCCATCTGTTTGCTGTATCTTGTCTTTTGCTTAGATTAAAGACTCTTTGGGGTAAGGACCATGTCTGTATTTCCTGTGCATTTGGATACTGTCCTGCACAAAGAATCTTGGGTTCTAGGCACTACTGCAGTGCACATAAATAAGAATTACTGTTTCTAAAGTAAAATCCTCTGCATTTTTGTATCCATAAATTATAGCCACATCCTGTAATCCATTTTTCAGGCTAAACAATTGACTTCAGTGGGAGTTGAGCCAGGGCAGGAGTTGGTCTGTAGTCTTTATTCAAAACAAGCAACTTAACATATTATTAATCACCTTAAATAGAGACTATCACATTCAGTGATGCAATCCTACCTGCAGATAAAATAAATACTTTTCCAGAAACCTTATGTCTTCTCTCATTTACACTAGGCCAAGCTGCTTTTAAGAAAACTATTGTTCTGCCAGGGATAACAAGATTGCAGTGCCTACCTGGTCATATTTCCTTCATGCTGATTGCTTGGAGGTTGGCAAAAGGGTGAGTAACCAGCAGCTGTATGCCACACTGTCTTGGCCCAAGAGGTCTAGAGGTAGCTGTTACTTCCCATTCAGAGCTTTTATCTCCCACTAGAGCAATACAAAACAGTCTTCTGGGGGCTGTAGTTTTGAATTTTATTCTGAATTTTGTTAATATCCTCAAATATAGCTTTATCCATATTGCAACCATAAGCTGCTAGTTGTAATGCACCCAAGTCTTGGGGAAACAATCAGTTTGGCCAAGAATGCAGCTTGGGAAGGATCTCAAGCCTTTTGTACATGCCTGCATCAGAACTGTTGGTGGGAGAGGTGGTTACAGAGGCCACTGTCTCCTGTACTGTTCTTGAGGAATGACAGCTGTGTGCTTCCTCCCATGTAACTTGGAAGAACTGCAAAGGAGAGGAAAGCCAAAGCCAAAAATAAAAACATGCGCAAGAGCAATGAGTAAAATCTGGCAGATTCAAGGAGCTGTTGTGCTACTGGAGAAGAGCCAAAAGTCTGTGGAAGTCCCCTATTAATGCAATGGCTTGGTTGTAATTGCTTCCCCCCACATCCCAGCCCTTCCTTCCCCAGGTGAATCTTGTCTGGTATGTATAAGACAGACTACAAAAAGCACACATGCTTTTTTCAGAGTTATAATATTTGTTTTACAGGCTTTGTGCCTGAAAGTATATTTTCTTCTTCTTCTCTTGCAAAGTGTGGGGCTTCATAAGTTGTTGATGTGTGAAAGCGAAACAAGTCCTTAATACACTCAGTAAATCCAGTCTGCTTACTTTCTACTCAAATTGATTATTATTTTAGCTAAGGGTTAATCTTAAATAAATGTTCATAGATCAGGTTGCGTTCCACTTTCTACCAATGTTTAGGTCATTAGATGCTGGTCTCTAAATGAACCATGCAGATAAGACCTAATGTTAACTATCTAGGACTTTCTTATATAGGGAAAAATGCAGGAAGGATAAGAATCTCCTTGCTTCAGACCATAAGACAGCTATTGACTTTGTAGCACTGGGAAGAAACCTTCTGAAGCGTTTTCTGTTTGCCATCATCAGGAACAAGATGCTGAATTAGAAGCACAGTTGATCCTGGGCTGATTCAAAACCCTCTATGTTTCCATTGGCATAATGAAAGCACTCATAGCCGTGTAGCAAAATTGCTTCAGTGGAATAAAGCATATATGTGGAAACAGAAATAAATTCATAATCTGTTTATCTAAAAAAAGGGGATCGAGTTATTTTTATTCTTTTTTATCAAAGGACATAGGAATTGTAAAACTTTATACTGAATTCAGTGTTTACTATATTTTCAGTAATGTGCCTCTATACCAGTATATTTGGGGGCTTCTTCAGTCAATTATTTCTGTGTTATTGGGGAGCAAGTTATCTAAATATTTTGAGTGGAATACTATGGTATATCTGAAAAATGGCTTTGCTTCTCTATCTGAGAAAAGCATGCAGTACTGAGTAGATAAAGCAAAACTTCATATTTATTTTAGATAATTTAGTCTCTAATTATGCAAAAGTGATGTGAGAGAGATACACAGAATCTGACCCAGAATTGTGACTAGAAAATAATGATATTATCCTAATTAAAATCCATATAAGAGTTTGTTATCCAGCCTCAAATCCCTGACAGACTTGTATGGCTCAAATAATCACAGGATTTGCAGGCTAAAGATCTAGTAAAAGTTTCATGGAAAAAAAGATCCCTAATGAATTCTCAGTGTTTTTTAATATTGTGCCTCTTCTATGACAACAATGGCTTTTGGGGACTCTTGCTCACTTATGGGACATGTGGGTCATTCGAAAGCTTGAATATTCATTATGAGATGAGCTGGAACTGGATGTGCAATATGTTTGGTTGAAAACTAAATTTTATGTAAATTCTACAGTGATGTTTTCTGGCTCAGTTAGAATCCATTCTACTGTTTATACTAATCATGGTCTCTTGGGCTTCTTTTTAAGCCTCTCTGTATACTTTTTTTTCTTTTAAAATGAAAGATGAAGATCCAAAGAAAACAATTTTTAAAGATAGAAATAGTAACACTAGGTAAAAGGAATTAGCAATGCAATCTCTGCATATATTATATGGAAATCTGCAAAACTGCAGCTTGGAATTTAATTCCTAGGACATTAACCATTTGATGTTTGAACAGTGTTGCTGCTCTGGTTCCCCATATTTCAAAAAATCTTTGGATCTGCTTTTCGTTTCTATTTCTGGATATTTTTGTATTATTTATTAAAATATTCCTTCTCCAGAGCAGTAAATCCAGTTCTCTGGAAGAAATAAAATCTGTGGCATAGCTCTGAAATGAGAATTAACCTTGATTACTACAGTAATTTGCTAATCAAAACTGGCGACCTGCTAATCAAGTCTGAATTACCAGCTGCTTGATTTTTATAGTGACATAACCAAAATTGAACATTTGGTAAACAAGAGTCTTATTTATGAGGGGAAAAAATTGGCATATGGCCCTATTCATCTTAATATATTTATCCCTATATTGTGATTTCCTATCTCTCGTTGTAGAGAACCCCCTTCTAACTTAACCTGTCCATCGTACCCCAGAAAGACAAACACTGAATTTTAGATTACCCTAGAACTGGAGTGAGAGCAGACAATCTCACATTTCAGGAAAGGTTTTCTGATCTACCTGTTGTTTTGGACCCAGGGAGGAGACTGACTAATACATCGCAACAGGATTATATGAGAGAGTTGGTTAGAAAGTACCTTGGATAAAGGAAGCAGAAAACCGAAAACAGAAATGAGAGGAATGGAGAAGTGCCAGTAAGCAGACAGCTGGGAAAAGCTGCAGGAGGAAATGGCAAAGAGCATCCATGCGGTGCTGGTGAGCCTGGGGCCAGAGGGGGTGCGGACAGCTCTGGAGAAACAGGAGAGCAGGGAGGAGACCCAGGGGAAATGGTGAGAGTGAATCATTGAGGATCTGACAGAGGAAGCCACCGACCGCTCCTGCGAGTAAGTGCATCACTCGTATAAATGGACAATATGCCAGTTATTATAGCCTATCTGATGGGCCTGGGATTTTTAAAGTATTTGTCTGGTTTCCGTAAGTGCAACTAATTTCATGTTTTCAATATTTTTTTGGTTTGATTTCTGTTCATGTTTTCAGCTCCCAGATGGCATCCTGTGTCCACTGACACAGAAAATAATTTCCCAGTATTTTCTTTAATGAATGACCTATTATGAAGAAGCAGGACAAACCCATATTGTACAATTCTTCCATAGAAAAACTGATAATTAATATAAATGGAGAGAAGCCCTCAAAATGGGAATCTTTTTTGTTGTTTAAACTGTGGATGGTATTTCATTAAGGTAGCTTGTGCATTTAAAAAAAAAATCCTGTCCAAATGATATTGTCATGGGTAATTGTGCTGTTAAAAAGGTAAAGAACAGAAACACAAAAAGATTATTTCTACAATAATGTTTACAGCATGAAATTGTCAGCTAATCAGGTTCTTTCCCATTCTCTGGGTGTTACTTTAGACCTAATCCCTCATTCTCTCAATTCTTAGCATAGAAAATACATACTAAAGTGAATGCTCCTTCCATTTTTTCACCATCTTATCTCACAAACCTGAAATACTGTTTTTGCCTTTAAGTCTTGAATGTACTTGTGCCTAATAGGAATGAAGAAGCATAGGGATGAATTAAAATGTGTTGAATGGTTTATAGCTTATTTAGACCTTGAAGAATGTGTGTTTAGTGACTGTACATTTAAACATGATCCTGCAGAGCTGCGAGGGACTGTGGCGTGGAAGAGGCCAGCCTTGCATGGAGCCTGCACAGCCTCACAGTTCTCCTGCAGCAAGTGCAGTGCAATCACATCATGCAGCAATTAGAGCAGCACACTTAGCTACTTGGATCAACTGATGTTTCTTGAGAGTGGTTTTAAGTATCAGGAAAATGTGAGCAAGTGGAAGCTAAAACAGAGAGTGCTATTCCTGATACTGTGTAGTCTTGGCAGGAGAGACATCCATGAGTATAAAGATTCCAGATTTTAGGAATGGATCCTGCAAGAACACTCAGTAGGTAACAACTTACAACATTTGGAAGGGTGAAGAAGTAACAGTGAAATGAGTGTCTTAGACAGAGGTAAGCAAGAGGGGATATTTCTCCCTGGCAACTGGAATAGGACTCTGCTCCACTCCATTTCATGTCCTTGCTTCTTCTTGAAGCCATGTCCCTGCTTCCAGAAACCTTTCATCGGAAGTGCTCAGTATTGCCTTACATGTTTAGGATGACCTTTATGTCCCTTCAAAACTTCAAAAGCACAACAAATACATCTGGAGATTTGGATCATTTCAGATTGGATGGTAGTAGGGATGCAGCCGGAGCTCTGCAGAGAGCATGTGAAGTCACTGAGGAGGAAGTGCTTGAAAGGAGGGAGTGATTGCTATGGGGAAAAGCCAGAAAAAAAGGATAGAAAACAACCAAGGTAGTGGCAGGAAAACTGGGAAGAAGCAGCAAAAATAGTAAAGTGACACCATAATGCTTTGCTGGCTCTAAAGCAAAGAAAAATTGTGAAAGCATTAATTTATTTGTTTTCGGTCAAAGGAAAATACTAGGACACAAAAAGAGGCACAAAAAAAACCCAACCCAGGAAGTAGAAAATGTGAAGAAAAAGGACAGCAAAAGAAATTAAGAGAGAGGAGAAACAAGTGCTGGAAGTAAGGGAGTGGAAGGTGGGGGAGGAGGCAGCACAAAGAGATCTGACATACAGGGCTTTTAGGTAGGTGAATTTTATTTGTATATGTCATTTCCTACTTTTTATTGCATTTCTCTGGCAACCATCCCACAGTTCCATAACCTATGGGTGGGTGGGAGGAGATGGCTAAGAGGGCAAAATGGTAGTTTTTGGCAGAATATTGACATGACTTGAGTCAGGTCGTTACTTCTGGTTGTCATTAGACAAATAGTGAAACTGGGTTAATGGGGCAGGTGTTTATGAATCCTAGAGGCTAGAGGAGGCTCAGTTTTCAAAACCTGACTCATACAGAAAGGGAGAGGCCCAAATGATTCAATGCAGTGAAAGCAATGGCAAGCAGTGGTTTCAGCACTGCAGGGGCCTCAGGGACCTATTTCAGATTTACAAGACGGTTCTCAACTGTCAGGTATGCTTCAGTCTCTTAGCAGACTTAGGAAGGTGGACACTGCATAAATTTCTGTACTGTTAACTTCCTTTTTTGCAACCATGGGATGGAAATTTTTTTTTAGTGCAAAATGAGATCCTGAAGCACAACTATATGGCAAAACATTACTTTCACAGACAGTGTTCTGAATTCTGAGTCTCCATTTTATTGGTACCTTTATTTCTTTTTTGCCCCCTGTTTGAGTCTTTACAGGCTTTTTTCTAATTATCTTCTCTTGAATTAAAAATTGAAAAATTACTAAAACATACACCATCAAATCAAATGAGCTAGGATTTTTGAAAACTTTAGAACATATGCAGTAGCTGCCATCCTGAGTCAGATAAAATGTCCACGTAGACCAGTGTCTTCGCTCTGAGAGCCAGAAGGAGCAAATGCCTAGGGAAAAAGTGTATGAACTCTGCTATATCGCTCATATAGAGCAATCCTTCTTCTCCTGTGTGCTTCTGCCTTCTGAGGATCAGTATCTTAGACATTTTGATTTGGATACGTTTAGTAGCTAGTGATGGATTTCATTTGCATGATTTCATGTAATCCCATTTATGGTCCATTTACACTTTTGACCTCCACACCATCCTGTGGCCATGAGTTCCATAATTTCATTATGCACTGTGAGGATAAAGTGCTTCTTTTGTTTGTTTTAGGACTGATGCCTGGTCATTTAATTGGGGCTTCTAGTCCTTGCATTTGTGGGAATTTTTGAATAATGACTCTATATGTTAGAAATGAGGTTTTTTAAATAAAAAGCCCTCTTGCAATTTTAAAGCCTCATGATCAGGCAAGATCCTCTTGCAAATACCTCTATGAAAAAAGGAAAGATTCCCAACTCCAACTGCAGAATTAATTAAAAGTAAAAGTAGTTTTGTGATGTTCATACTGCAAAGGTAAGTAGCCTTAGTCTTATTTTATTTCTCCTATATGGGTCCTTTCTTATGTCACATGACAGCACTGTTGTCAGTTCCATGGGATGTGAAATAGCCTATTTGTAATGCCAGGATCTGAGACACAACTATTAAATCATAAGTATAGTAATGGGAAAGTATGTTCATTGAGTTGTCTGCAACAGGAGGAAGGGGAAAGGCCAGGCAAGTCAATTGAAAACAATGTGACTTGACTTTGAACAAGACACCTGAGCATGAATGGACAGCAATATACCATGGGGTAGACTGGGGTGCGAACTTACAGTTTCTCAGAAATTTCAGTAATTACCATGTTCACATGCCAAGTCCCCAATATTCGATGTTAATATTATTGTTTCTTTTCCGCTTGAATCTAAGCTATCTTGTATTTGGTGCTGAGTGAAAGCATATACATATATAAATATATGTATTTATATATATATATATAAAAGGATGCTTGCTGTGGGGCAGCTGACATGCTGCTACTTTGCACCCTGCTTTGACCTGTGGCAATCTGCTTGTATGCCTACACTTTTAGTATCTTAGCCTCTTTGGTCTCTGTTCAGGTAGAGAAGGAGCCAATAACTCTATTGACTTGTATGGCACAGTAACAGGACAGGTAGCCCCTGAGGGAGCTGGTGGACCAGTCCTGTGTGCAGAAAGCAGTGCAGAAGGATCTGTTCTTTTCCCCAGTCTACCGTACTTCAACCTGTAGGGCAGGAGGGGTAAGAGAGATGATAGGAGGCAGAACCAGTGTTTCCACCTTCCCGCAGCTGGTAGTTTTCCACGTCCTCTTTGCAGCATCTTCCAGTTCTGTGTTATTTTGTATCATTCCTGTCAGGTTGCTTTACAGAGAGACAAAGAACAGATTCCCAGATAAAATCAAAACTGCTCTGAACATGCACTGTGTGTGGCAGTATTTGAAGCAGTGGTGAGAGGTTAAAAAAAGAGTTTGACCCTAGCCCAAGAATCAAAATTAATGTAAGAGACTTTATTGCAACACAAGGTGTGGTGGAACAAAGACTATTGGGGGGTCTCATTTATATTCAGTTATGACAATCAATATTAGACACTTAAAAAGAAACAAGAATATAATAGTTTTCAGCAAACTGTATGAAGAAACAGGGTAACTTTAACAAATATCACAAAACATGCCACAAATCAATAGTATTGAAAATATATTAAGTTTCTTTAAAAAAAAGATCGCAAAAGGAAGCAGCACAAGCAGGAGGAGAGACAGCACACAAAGATTTACTTCTGAGTGCTACAAAATATTGAACTAAAAATAACATTAAAGATGAAATTTGCAATGAATCTCAAGCTGCTAAATTCCCAAAGGCTGGGTCTGCCAAAGGCTCTGTTGGTTTCCTCTGTTCTTTTCTGTCTTTATTTAAATATTTTATACAGTTGTCTATGTTCATGTGTAGTGCGAACTGTCATTTATATTTCAGTCCACTCTAAAATGGATCTTAGACTATCTCAAGCTGTGCACTGCAGTGAGTAGTTTTGAACTGAGAGGTAAGTTGAAGTGGTAGGGACAAATGAATACTGATACTTAATGTAGTTTTTGTGTACTTATATTTTGCTGTCATGTATTTTGCCTTAAAACTGATTTGTAATTTTATGCGTTTAGTGACATTATGATAAGATGTGATATGAGTATGGTTTCCATTTAGCAAATACATTGATGTATTTTTGAGTCAGAGTGGTTGACTGTGGGAATTCTGACCTTAGGGTTTAATGTTTAGCAATAACAACATGCAAGTTTAGATCTGCAGTCTTAAATGCTCCTCCTTATGCTTTGGACTTGTCAAGGTAAACTTTTTATAACAACCCAGTCTTAAGCTTATTTCAGATTCACTCAGGGTGAATTTATTCAGGGTGCTAAATATCCTCACATCTCCATTGTCCTAGGAATACAGGGCATACCTTACCCAGAAAAATCAGGACTTACCATGGAGCTGGGTCCATCACCTTGGGATAGATTCTCCCACCCATCTGGTGTTGGGGGAGGAAGCAGAAGGACCTTTTATATCCCCTATAAAGACAAATTGCAGCAGTCGTGGTGGCTGGAGCACAGAGAAAACCTCCTAATTGCTCCCCACAGGGTGGAAGACACCCAAGCTGGAGCTGGAGGGGGCACCACATGCAGAACCATGCCTCCCACCCAGTACTGTCAGCAGTGGGCAGGGTGATAGTACTGACAGCAGAGGCATGTACAGCGCTCCAGCCCCGAAAGGAGAAACTGTTCCCTTAAGGGGTGGTGCTGCTATATCCTGACCTTAAAACAGTCCTGTTGCTGATACACAGTGCTATCTATCAGATTAGGTAAGAAATGTCAAGGTATATTAAGGTGGGATGCTGCATTGTTTTTACACCAGCATGAGGAAGAACAAAATTAATATTATTGGACTCCATTTCATCAGTTCTTATAAAAGAGAGAATTCTTAAGCAATTATTTTGCTTGCTTTCTTCTTAACAGTAAGTCATACAGAATAAAAATTTAAAATAATGGCTATTAGATTAGGAAGTCTTAGAAGCTTTTACTACTTGGAAGCTTTGACTATTAAAGAATTGATAAATTGCCATTGAAATACAAGCAGCTCTGCAATATGATAGCTCAAAGTTCATTTTTTTCCCTAATGCAGAGTTGAGATGAGCAGGCTTACTTTTTGCCCATCTTCTTTGCAGATCAGAAACATTCCTGTCTTTTTATTTGAGTGATCAATTTACTAGAAGAGCCCAATGTATATGTTGTGACTGTAGTAAAATTCTTATTCGCAAGCCTTTAAGTAGTAATACAGCACGTTGGCATTATGCAAACCTCAATACATCTCAGCACTGCTGTCCAAAGGATATAGGATATCTTCTCCACATAATACAAATGCAAAGGTAATTAATTATATTTCATAAAGTGATATTTCTTAAAATATTTTGACTACATTATAAAAAAACCAACTCTTCTAAGTAGTGCTTCTACACTAAGCAGAAAGATTTCAGCATGTTGTGTTTCAGTGGACTGTATTCCATAGAAAGGACTCATATGACTGAAACGTAAACCTTGAAAAGACACTTTAAACTAATGGCATTTTAGAAATATATTAATTGCATGTCAATGTAGTTATAAGAGTTTTTCTTTTTTTGTATAGGCTTTTTTGTGTATTGAATACCTATCATTATTTTATAAGCATG
The DNA here is from genome assembly GCF_000695765.1 of Mesitornis unicolor. Lineage (NCBI taxonomy): Eukaryota > Metazoa > Chordata > Aves > Mesitornithiformes > Mesitornithidae > Mesitornis > Mesitornis unicolor. Next base: position 149,458 of record NW_010194753.1, read on the forward strand.
TCTAAATCCACTCTGCAATAATTTGTATTTTCTGAAAACCTTTTAAATTAAGTAACACTAAAATATGTAGTGAACATGCAACATTAAATACTTTTAAGGGCAGAAAATATTATCATATCCTTCAGAAAATATTTCTAAAATGTGTGATTTCCAACCCACTAACTTAAAAGTTGTGTAAAAGCTACAGTTGATAACAAGGTCCTGCATATCTGGATCATTGGGTAAATACTGTCTGCCAGTATAGCTGGAGGAGACAGACATTTCCATTTTTAAGATCAGTTCTGCAAAGGAAATACTTACACGGGTATCCACAATTTGGCTGCTGGTCTTAGGTCAGACACAGTGTGTACACTGTCATAGCACCCGTTGTTCAAACAAGATGAAAATCCCGCATGTGGCCCTATGACGGTTCAATCCTACAAAATGCTGTGCAATCTGATCCAGCAAAACACTTAAGAACATACTTAGTTTTAAACTTAAGGGACAATATATGTTAGATATATACTTTGCTAAAAGATGCAGCATCAAATACATATATTCCTGAAGGAGGCATATAATGTGTGAAAATAAATTCTATGGGAAAACATGTTTAGATAGGTAATTAAGGAAGCTTTTGATTTCAGTTCAAGGAATACTTACATTTACAGTATTTTGTTTTACATTAATCCTTCAGTAGTCTACCACAGTTTGTATCTGGCCATGAAATTTTCATCTACGTAGTGTCTGTCTTTGGAACATAAAGATTTACAATCTCTTAGCCTGGTTTGGCTCATCTTGACGTTGATGACAGAAATCCCAATTTTACTTTCGAAGGGCATGATTGGACCAGTTAACATTTATTTCAGCCTTGCAGAAGGGAATATTGCTTATTTTATATGGAAAGTATGCCAAAATAAGATTAAGAGACTTTATGAACGTTGCAGAGTCAGTCAGTGGCACATAGTCATAGAACGAAGGATTCCTTCTTTCCTTGGTTTATACTGTACTTTTGATAATGTGTCTGCATTCCTATAGCAATATTATTCTGGCACATGATAAAGCAGTAGTTTTGAAATATGCTTTTCATGTGATGTGTGAAAACATAAAATCTATAGATGTGTGGTATACATGGATAGAAGACTTCATAATACAATGTGTAGCTACAAGCATAATAAATGGAAATTGATGAAAAGGGAATGTGTCTGCTGCTGGGATTTTAAAGAATTAGACAAATGTATGTAGTTCAAATAACGCAGAATATTCTGCTTCTTGTCATAGAAAGAGCGATGAACATGTATCAGAAGAGAAAATCAGCTGCCGTTTGGTAAGTACCCTATGATTTTTCTTGACTGCTGCCATTTGGGCCCTACCAAGCCCAGTACTTACTGTGCAGATCAGGGATGCTAGCCCCTTTTTATTTCTGTCTTTTGAAAGGACAGTCTTTCTTACAAAAACTAAAACTATAGCAATACAATACCATCTCTTCTGAAATATTTTTATTAATTCATTAGCTTTACAAGCAGGAGCTAAATCAGCATAATTGCGAAGCTAATTCTTGGTCCAGTCTTCTTGTCTTCAAGGCAGAAAAGAATGCCAGAAAAGCAACATTGAATGCTATTTTTCTCTTATTTTATACAGGCAATCTTTTCATAGTGCAATATTAGGTAAACCAAGTCTTTGTAATTTATACTTTTATGATAGGTGGTTTTAATTCTTATTATTGTTGTTATTGTTTTACTAGTAGTAGCAGTAATACTAGCAGTAAGTAGTAGTAGTATTGGAAGTCCCTCTGTAAGGCTTTGTAGGAAAAGATCACTAAAGGATAGCATTCTGGAGGTGATGCTCTATCTGACTGGAATCAGCAGGACATAGGAACTACGTCCTGTACAATGAATAACAAAAGAGAGGGTAGTTTACATTCTTTGATACATTTCTGCTCGATTAACCCCCAGTGGGATTTTACCCCTCCAGTCACATTTTTTTGTTCCTCTAATCTTCTTTTGTATTTGCTCACTGACCCCAAGCATGTATTTGACTTGTGACCCTATTTCTGTTAATAAAATACAGGCCATCTGACCAGCATTCACACCAATGAACTACAAGGTGATGATTACCTCATTGTAAATGCTAGGAGTTAGCAATACCAGCAGTAAGGCTGGTGGTTGGGTGGGCTGAAGATAACCAATGAAGGCAGCAGGAGCAATTCTGAACTGTGATTTCAAAACCAAACGAAAGATAGTAAACTCCTTCAAAATATGTAATGCTATCCATAGAAGAACTGTCTATCTATTGTTCAACTATTAATTAGTTGATAATGTTTAGGGGATTATGGCATGACAAAAAAACAATTATAGCTATAATGTGGAAATTTTCAGTATCTGTATGGGTGGTAGCTTATAAAATCAAAATTACCCTATTTATATTTTGGGTTATCAATTATAATTATAGGCCTCATGAAAAAATACATAAGCACACAGTGGTAATAATTTCAGTATAGTGTTTTGAGGCTAAATTAATACTGTAAAGCATAGGTGAAGTCTTTCTAAGCAAAGTATTATTTGTTTTTAAAGCACTAGCATAAATGTAGATTTTTTTTTTAAAGAAAATGCATAGTAATGAACTTATTAATGCTTTCACCAAATCCTTAAACCATGAATCTTATGCAAACTACTGTTAATTGTGTGTTACATGAAAAAAACATTCCAAAGCCATTTATCAGATATGTAATCTGTGCCTCTGTTTTGTGACAGGAAGCCATTATTTCCACTGAAAAAACAAATCCGTTAAATTTGAACTATTAGATTACAGCAGGGTTAAGGCTGCTTCTGCGCTGTAGAGTCACATCAGGGTCACAGCCCAGTTCTAGAGATGTACTGCAAGAGCTTCATATCTGATTAAGACAAAAAACTGATAAAAATGTAATGCAGACTAACAATATGGAATTATCTGATGCAGTTTGGGGGGATAGGGGCAGGGGGTATAACATCATTCAGTTTATTTGCATATGTTTGTTCTTTCTACTGAAATCAATCTCTTTGAAGGAAGCAAGAAAACTTTAGAAAAAGAAAATATTATTAATGCTGGTAAGAGAACACAGAATAAAATCTTTAGTAAACATTTCTTTTCCAGTGTTGATTATCATTCTGTCTAATGTTTATTTTCATAAATTTCTTTGATCCAAACACAAATAACAATAACATTAGCTCCGTTTCTTTGAACTAGCAAAACTATTCTGTGGCCAAATTTGGAGCAAATATTTCAGTGGCTTTTTTGTTTTTCTCCCAAGCCACATAACAGATTTACAAGGTAGAGATTTGCATAACTCACACCCTCTCCTATATAGGAATGTTTCCACGGCTAACAGTAATTTACCTGCTGAGGGCCTCTTTCTGACTTTATTGAAAAGGCTGAGGGCTGTAAGTGTCTGAGCATGTACTCAATAGCAGTCGAGGGAGCACCAGGGGTTCAGGGCTTTGGATCAGGGCTCACCCTGTTGTGTTATGAAAATTGCTACAGTTTATAGAGATTGACTGTGGCTCTGCTGGGCTGGCTGGTGGGTCGTAAACCAAGAATGTAGTCAGTCCACTCTCACTACATTTCCTACCCAAACCTACATCACAGATGGCAGGCAGACAGGCAGGGCAGGGGCAGCAGAGGACTAGGTCCATGTCTATCAGGATCTCTCCACAAGGGGAGCTGAAAAGGTGTTCCCGCTTCTCACTTCTGGACCAGATTCGAGCAGCCAGAGCACAGATTGTATCTTCACAGCCTTCTTTAATCAGATATTTTACAAAGTATGCACTATACACTTAGAAACAACTACATTTCTAATATAAATATCATACAATTGTAAAATATGTACTACAGTATTTACCATAATGCTTGAAACTAGGTCTACATTGCTGCAGGTGTTTTAAACTGTAGATATTTAAAAACTCTGCTGAATAACTGATCTGCTCAGGAGACCAAAACTACAAGATTGTCACGGGTAAAGCTATTGACCGTATCTTAGGAAGCTGTCCTCCTGTGTGCCTGGCAGCACCTGCTGGAGTGATGGTGAAGAGTCCATATCTGTGATGGAAAGCATATATGTCAACCTCAGATTACAGCTAGCATGTATTCTGGCTGTTCTGTTCAGCCTTTCTGCATGCAAAAACTGTTTCTGAAATTGTTGAAAGTCCACAACGTCCAACTTCAATCAATCAGCTACAGAAGAGTCACATGCTGGATAAACTCACTGCTTTTTTTAAGTTTTTGAGGATATGATACAGAAACATGAGAGATTCTCAGGTTCTCTAAAACTTACTGTTTTTTTCTGATCCATTACATTCCTGTGTTTGTCCCACTGCTTAGCCTAGCTGAACAAGGGCATCCGGTCTAATGATTGATTACCTCTGTGAGCAAGTCCAAGTTTTATTCTTAAATCAGCCAGCATGTGGTTGATGACAGGGAGAAAGCCAACCCTCATCACTCCCTAAGCAAATCATCTTCCCCTTTACTGTACGCTTTGACTAAATTATTATTTCACCATTGAAATAACTGTCAGAATTTCCACCAGCTTCAGATGGATTGGGATTTGGCCATTGGTTTCTAAGTGCAGATGGCCTGTTAAAGGGCTTATTATTAAACCAGGAGGTGTGCAAGTGCTTCAAGAGATTATAAAAATAGAAGTGAATACAAATAACATGAGGTCAGGTATTGATAAAAACCATCATTAGAAAACTGACATACTTAAGGATAAATCGTAACTAATCCCATTGACTGCAGATGACTCACACTTCAGCAAGAATGAAAATTTGAGTTTTGAACTGTGTAGAACAGTTTTGGCTTAACCATTTTACTTTTTAAAAATAATACATATAAAAATACCAAATAGAAAACAGTTGTTAACTTCTGCTGTTTGTTCCATACAAAACAGAGTACTTCTGGTCCTAGAGAAAGGAGTTCCCAAAGGGTAACTAAAGGCTCCTGCCTACATGTGTGAGAGTCCTTCCCTTTCACAGAAGATCATCACAACTACAGACACTGCTTTCTTTTTTACTTTTTAACCTTATGAAAATGGGAATAACAGAACTGATACTGTAATTATTGTGCAGTTGAGTTTTATATTAATATAAATATGGGACTGAAAAAGCCACATGCCTCTAAGTGCTGTTCCTTAAATTGTTTGCAACCATAGCATGGGTACAAAGCCCAGAACGAGACCGCAGTAACATCCACTGTAGATGTATCAAGGAACAAAGCTGGAAGAATTAGAGAGCTACAGAATACCCATTTCTTTTTGGAAGGGTGTGAATTAGTGCATTTCCAAAACTTAGAAGTTTACACTCATACATAATTTTAAATAAAAATTCATAGAAGGGTTCACATGCTAGAAAAAGTGCTCCCTATTTCTTGTTACTGAAAGAAACAGGACTTTGCACATATAAACAAAGTCCCTGGTATTCCCTTGCCCCTGAGACTGCATGGCTTGCAGGACAATTCAGAGCTAAACAGAAAATTGTGCTCAGTGTTCTTCCCTCCTCCCATTTTAATAAATGTTTCTACTCTGCGTTTCTGCAAAGATTTAGACAGGTGTAGTAACTTCTGCTTGAGTCTGCAGAAGCCTGAAACAGCAGCAATGAGAAGTATAGTGCTCAAAAACTAAAGGTGATAGCCTATGCAGTGCTAAAAACTCAGTATGTGCTACAGCTCAAAACAAATGGGAATCCGCATAAAAATGAGTGGTATATGGCTTACTGTAGTGATGGCTCGGTTTTGGGAATTTTGTGTTTGGGATTTTTTAATCTTCAGTTAAATAATATTAAATTTAATATTCAATTATTGTTATATTCAATTAAAATATTTCTGTTTATTGTGATAATATGCTTTGCCACTGATGGCCTAGGCCTTAGTGGCTGTAAAGCTTTTGCAGTGCCTGGCAAAGGATGTGGCTGATGTCCTAGCCTGGCTACCTGGCTGTAGAGTATGCCCGTCTTGAAAATTCCTCTTCAAAATACCTTTCTAGCAGAGTCACTGTGCTCTTCACATCTAGAGACTGAAACATGACTTGTGCCTCAAAAATCTGATGTTAGACAGTCCCATGATAATTTTTCTTCCTTTCTCTCCAGTAATTTTCCTATGTGGGTTCTGATCTCTTCCCTTCTGCTCAGCAGGGAGTGTTTTTGTTCTTTTTCTTTGTTGCTATTAATTTTCTTATAACTATCGACTATATTCACATAGCATCCACTATTAAGCTACTAAAACAGTGTTCAAGTATATTAAATCCACTATTTTAAACAGTAATAAAGGGTTTTTACTAAATAAATACGTAAAGCTTCTCTCAGATCATGCAATAAGGAAACCAAATATAGAGCTAAAGTTCCCAGAACTTGGGAGGACAAAGAAGCAATTTACTAGAGCGCCTTTTCCCAGCACTCAGAGCTCTGATGGTCCTTGGAGGAAATAATAAATCTTTCTCTTTTCCACTCTTCCCTACGTTTCTTTTGTTGTTTAGGATTTTTTTTTTTAAGTGTGTAGGTACTATTTACAAGGCAGCTTCCTTGATGTTTCTGGTAGTCCAACTGAGGGACAAGATTGTGTGTATAGGAAACGGAGATGAACAATTTATCCTGTAAAGGAATTAAAAACAAAAGTAGAAATCCTTTGTAAG
>NW_010194753.1:156119-165614 GCF_000695765.1 Mesitornis unicolor
GGTTGGGATTATAGCTGCATGCTTTCACTAATGACTTTGCAAACATTTAGTCAGAGATAACCTAGAAATCCAGTTGCACTTTATTTAATATTCAGATAAGGACCATTCACCTGCTGTTAAGCTACAACATCTACAATCATTCTTTGAATACTGATAATTATATGAAGCAGACTCCCCTAGAGGCTGGTAGTCTAGTCTGGATTCACCTGGAATACAAAGATGAATAATATTGCATATTACATGCACCCAAGTAGTTGCAATTTATAGAAATGTCCATTTATGCTCCTGAAAAAAAGATGTGTATTTCCCTAGGGGTATAGTATACGGTGATAAAAACCTGTGTGGGGGACTGTTTGGATTGTAACTCCTAGTGTGCCTGTTGTTGATTAATTAAGAAACAAATAAATCATTATATTTAGCCAGATATCTCACTACAAGACCACAAAAGAGAAAATGTTAAAAAAGAATTTTGTGTGCCTCACCATAAGGAAGGGTTACTCAGAGACACAAGAAATGAGTACTAGAAGTGGCATCCAAATGGCTCAGAGTATATATGTCTATACATTTTTAAAAGATGAGTAGCATTATGAATATGCTCTCTTTGCCTCCTCCTTTCCTCCTCTTTCTCCCATCAGCTGCCTTGTCCTTGTTCTCCCCTCTCATTTGCTGATGGCTGATAACACCTTATCTCCACCAGGGAAGCAACCGGGAAGTTTGCTCCTTCCTCACAAGACTGAGGGTATAATTAGAACAACGCACCTGCTCAGTCCTCCGGTGACTCAGTTAGTCTACATCCATGTCAAAATCCATGCTGTGAGGGTAATTTGATCATCTCACTTACTCTTTTCATATAGTTTATATGAATAAACCACCAGAACAAGCCTCCATTGAGTTTGTTCAGTTTAATCCCACAAATTTGTGTCAACTCTTTGTTGCCAGAAGAATTTTATCATTTGATCTCATGGTTACACTTTACTAGACTTTAGTACATATTTTATTTCACTCTCCAGAATATAAAATTCCATTTTGTGTCAAAATCATCTTTTTATTATTATCTATTTATATTTCAGGGAGACTTACAGGCTTCAACTCAGATCAGGGTCTTGTTGTATGAGATAATAAACACGCAATAAAAGAATTCTAGTCCCAGGAGCCTTGTAAGCTAAATAAAGGCTGGGAGAAAGGAAATATTACCCCCATTTTACAGATGGGAAACCAAAGCTCTGACAGTCTTTCCATACAATGCGGTGCAGTGTCATACAGCAATACTGAAGAGAGAGTTCTTAAAAAGCTACAAAGTCCAAAATCTATGCAAAATAAAGGTGGATTTAATCCCTATTCTACTGGCAAGCATCCACGTAAGTTGAAATAAATTACAGAAGTACACTAGTACCATTTGCGCACTGAGCATCCCAAGGCTCCCTTGGACTTCCCCATGCTTGTTTGTCTCCCAGCCCCCTCTTCAAAGGCAGAAGACACTGAGGTTTGATGCTGTCTTCTTAGGTTTGTAAGAGTTAGACTACCACTGCTTCCTCTAGCACTTAACAAAGATTTACCTCTAGCCCTGTGATGCCACAGTGGTATCAAATCTCTCTGACTGCAGCAGCTTCCAGGCTCAGCAGAGATACATCAAGGGTCTGTTTGGTTCTCCTTCCCAATCTCTGAAGGGTAATGTAATCTTTTTGTCCTTGAACAGAGATCTCCTGCATTAGAATACTTCTCCTCTAATCTGCTCCTCCCAGAAGACCCTGTAAATTCCTGGGGAAGCAGTAGCCAACAGAGGGCATTTACTGAAGACCAAGCACCAGAGAAGCACTTTGGTATTCCCTGAAGTCATAGCAGAGACAAGTGGAAATGGTAAGTTCACTGTTTTTCCTTCAAAGATGACTAAAGATACGAGGGGAGGCTGCCAGGAATAAGGGTGGGGGTAGCAGTGTGCACAGAGGTGCTCGTGTCCCCCTCAAATCAGCAGGGCTGCTGCAGACACTTGGAAACCAGCCTGCTAAATTCGGATGTAGAACTCTGTGAGCTAAGCTCTTTACCATTCTAACTGCACCACTGTATGACTGCCTTTAGACTAAAAACCAGTTCAGACTAATTGTCAAGGATCAGATAACAGGAAAATATTTCTATTTGACAGTCTACTATTTTTCAATTGTTCCTCTGTTACATATCTAAGTAAACATTTGTTCCACTTATCATTTCTGAGCAAAAGACATGAATCATTTGACTAGTAAAACCACAACGACAGCTGTTGCTTATTAGAAACAGTCATCTTGTTCAAGGGCCTGCTACGGAGGGGTTCTTCAGGAAACTGTTTCTGCTTTTAGTGCTTTACAGTGCAATGAAAGCAAAGTTGCAAAAATTAGGCCATTTTTATTTCACTTACGTGATTGGCGAAACACATACACACAGAGCAATCATTACAGCTGAGCTAGAAGCCTCCAAGAAACAGGAAAATACTTGTTTAAGAATACCACTAATGCTATAATACTTATGTTCTTTGACTCTGTGACGTTTATACAGTTCTCTACAATACAGATCAAGCAAAACTGGATTTAAGGGTCCCTTTGTAAGCAGATTATAGCATTTGGGATTTTGGTGTTGGATACAATATTTATGAGGCATAGAAACATTTTTGACCACACAGTTTCTCCCAGTCTCAGGACAAATTCATTCTGGATTCATAAAATCCCTAGAAGCCAGTCTAAATTAGTGGAAACAAAATAAGGAACAAAAACTGGACCACAAGAAATCAAGAACAAATAAGTGAAACTGAGTCAGGTTAGACATAAGGATTTTCCCCTTTCTATGGTGCTAGTTCAAAGTCATTATAAAGCATAAGGGCCAAAATCTGATTGCTCCTGTGACCTGTATGAAACAAAATTGTGTTAAACAGAGGCCTAACAGTTAAGCATTTTATCAGACAAAATCACTGGAATGGTGTACCCTGTATGATGCCCTTATTGTCAGCTTTGAAGGGAGAAGCCAAAGACTAAATGAGCATGGAGACTGCACTGATCCCAGCAGAGCAGAGGGGAGGAACATTGGCAGGGCGATGTAGAGATGCTACGAAGTTGTCTGCTCTGCAGTTAAATTGGAGCACTTGTGGCTTTGTGGCTGTAGCTTAAATATCCTTCAAAAACAAACAAAAATTCATTTGCAAACATTAAAGAAAGAGTAAAAAAAAAAGGATTGTTGGATTACGGCAAAAGAAAAGGAAAGCAGAACAGAAAAACAATGGAGAGAGCCGTGTCACTGAGGAGGCAAAGCTGAGGTTTCTTACAGGTTAGAGATCTGCAAAACTGTCACCAATTCAATAATAGTATTCAGCGAGGTTTCTAAAGATCATATTCTGCCCTTCATTCACCCTCACAACACTCACTGATGGGAGTCAGCACTTTGCTGCAGCTGGGTATTTATAAGTCATTTGTTCTGTGTAACATGCCTGTTCTTACTAATCTTAGTCAAGTAAGTAGTCCATCCTCATGTGTCATCCCACGGAAGTCAAATGTGCTATTAGCATAAGTGATGATTACTTATCTGTGTGAGGTCTTGTGAGGTTGGGTCTTTCAGCATCAGTATACTTGACATGGCAGTCTTTCTATTATAATTTAATAAAATGGGGCCCAATTCAGTTCAGAGGTGCCTTGAGGAATAAGCTGGACTTAAATGGTGCTTAGGCCTTTTGACTGCACCTCTGCAAAACCTGAATTTCATTGACTGAATACTAATTACTCAGAGGGGGGTTATTAAATTATAGACTTGGTTCTTTAGCATTGCTCAGAGCACAGTACCTTTGCAAGTGCTTGAGCAAGATAATGTAAATCTGAACACACTCAGAAGGTGGTTCTGGTAGGACTGTTTTCCTTGGAAAAAACAGGGACTGCAGAAATGTGTTTAATAAATAGTTCAGGGAATTTGTACATGTTGATGGGTAAATTTCACTCTAGAAAGATACTATGCACTAAAAATGGACAGTATATAACAGCGGAGAAAACTGCTGAAACGGAAATCTCTCTTGCAGTCAGGTAGATGAAAAAGGCCTAATCCAGAACCCTGTGCAGTCAGTGAGAAGCTTTGTGTTTTGATGAGCCCTTACTGAGCAAGCACGTTTAGGCACCTTTGATGCATCTTAGTCTCAGATGATTGTGCACAGTAATGCACTTAATGTAACATCTGTAAAATGAATCAGTTTCCTGTAATCAACTACTTGGTGCAAGGACTCAATCAGTTCATTTTCTATGCCACGCACCTCTCCTAAGGAAGATCTCCTAATTGCTGCATGGATAAATCAGCAAAAGACATCACTCGTGCTAAGTAAATGATATTAAAGGGTTATAGGTATTTGTAACAGCTGATATTCTCCCTCTTTTTAAATTCTTCATATCTTTTTGTTCTTTACCTGATTCCTGAGCAGCTACTAGCCTCAGAGTGGCTCCTGTATTCTCTCCAAACTTTCACCCTAAAATCCTAAAGCTCTCATAGCATTTACATCTGTCATAAATACCACAGTAATTCCTTGTGACCTTTGTGACCATCTCCTCAATTCATAGTTTTCCTGATTCCCAAAGTGTTATGGACATAAAAAAATTTGGATCATAATTTCCTAACCAACTAGCTTTTCTCTCTGCTCTTTGTTACATGTGATCTGCCGTAGTTTAGAGTGCATAAGTAGTTTTCTATGTTATACCAAAAGTTTTTTTTATTAAAAGGATATTTGAAAAAGCCTTAATCAGTGGTACAAAAACTATTGCCCAGCTGCTAGATCCAGAGGGTTTGGCATACTAGATCACAAGTAGTGGACCCACTATAACATTTGATCCTTATCTTTGCTTGCTGTATCTGTTAAAACAACCTGTTTTTTGTATACCTACTGCACTTCCAGCTTTCCAAGCAGGTGTTTGTGAAAAACTGCATTTATTCATTAGTACATAAATCATTTTCCAAACCAAGTATACTAAAGGCATATATGCAAGTTAATCCTGTAAAATCACACATACAGTGAAGTGCAATTTACACAATGCATCACTTGGACTTTCGGTGAAAGACTAAAATCTTCATATTAAATGGCAAAGAGGTTCCCACTAAATTAACAACAAAGAATCATCATTGTCAATATTAAAGAAACAGTGCTATAAAACCTTTTTTTAAACAATTGTCTGGACAGTATAAGTTTTTCTCCTCAGATTTAAAATCAAGTTCAGACATTTTCAGAGCTTAGACTCCTTTGCTGTCTAATGCCCCTGTACAGCCCAAGAACATTCCCAACTTCAGTTAGCCGTAATCCATATGAAGTCAATAGGACTTTCTTATATGAAAATTCAAAACCTTTGGAAAAAGCTTGCTTAATCGGTTTTGAAAAGATTTCAAAATCTTTCTCTGTCCACCATTGTGTTTAAAATAAGCATTTTTTATTTGCTAGCCATCCAAGGACATGATTTTTCTTAATTTTCCCATTAGCCTGGCAGTTTAGCCAGTAGAACCTTTTATTCCTCCCACTGGAGTAGCACAGAGAAATTCATTTGATTCCAGTAGATAGTAGTTGATTTCATTAACATATTATAGAAAATAAAGATTATGATTCCAAATTATTTTGCCTGCAGTCCACGCACTAACCATGTAAATGGCAATATGTGGAAAAGTTGACTATATCATAAAAAATTAACTTCCTACAAGGATTTTTCATGAATTGGTTTCAAAAGAATCTGCTGTTTGGCATCTTTCCTGTACTGAATTTCTGGAGGGTAACTGCATTATGTGCATGTATAACATGCAAAAGGAAACATTCACTGAACTCTTTCTTTCTGCTACCAAAAGTAACTATAGCACATCGTTTGTGTCTAAGGGAGTTGCCTGAAAGCAAAACTCTGTATGCGTATAAGGTTATAGATGTGTGCATTGTAAGATAACCAGTAGCAGAAGGTGAAATATATTCTCTTTCACTTGCTGTTGAGTGACAAGGGTTGCATCTAACAATAATTTGAATATTCTGCCAAGAGCTGGTGATATTCTGCCCCTGCCAAAATAAATAAATAAATAAATGCTTCCATCTCCCAGACCAAATGCCCTGTAAGTCTATAGAAAACAAATTAGGAATGCGTTATTCTCAATGAAAAAAGTCTCCACGAAAGCTACAATTTTATTTTTTTTTAGTGCACAGAATAACATAAATCAAAAGAAGCAATAGTCTACCTTGTGTTTTGACTACTTTGACCCTCTTCAACCCCTGCCAATTTTTATCTCATTTTTGTTTAACTTTGTACATCAGAGTTTAATTTTAAACCTGGTCCTGAAGACAGTGATGTATAGGGTACATCAAGTATAGCTTAAATTACCCTCTCCCCAGTGATTTGAAGTTGAGGGGAGGGTCTTACTCCACAGCAGGGTGGGAAAGAGAAATGGTCAGATGTTGCCCTTTGCACTCGACCACCCTCAGCTACAGAAACGTTTATGCCAGAACATCACTTATTGATTTTATTATACTTCAGGATCTCTTAAAACTGTTGGTGAAGTTTGCCGTATATTAATTTTTGACACATGCATATAAAACCAGAAATACGGGTTGAGCAGAAACTATAGACAACACTGCCCAATAAACTTACATCCTTTCACTTACAGATTTCTATTTCGGCTGATCATTCTGAGCAGCCTGTCTTTGAAAATAAATGTTACCCCTCTGATAAGCTAACCAATTTGAAGATTAAAGCTGCATTTGAGGATTAAAGTTTTTCTTATTTAATTATTGTTGTGTCTTGTAGCAGCAGAAGGTAAATATTAATAAAATGTTAAAGTCCAATTCTGCTCACTTTACTCATGTGAGCATTTTATACCATGAGACTGAACAAATTATGCAGGATTTGGCCCTTAAACTCAGCATTGACTGCTCTGTTTTCTCAGTCCACTAAGAATAAGTCTCCCGTGAAATGTTACATGTACCCGGCAAACTCATGAACCCACTGCTGCCACAGAAAACTCATGCTGATGGGTAGCTCTGAAAACTCGCCGTCCAATTATATACCACAGAGCTATGTATGTGTTTTTATTGAGGAGAATAAAAACCACAAGAAGCGCTCTACAACAGACCACAAAATGGGTTTGGCACCTGTGTCTCCTCGAAGCTGAAGTTTCGGAGTTGTGTTATCACGTGGCCTGCTGACCCCGGGAGAGCAGTGCTGACCTTGTCTTACATGCAGAAGTCTATTGCTATGACTCCCCTGAGAGCACAAACCAGCTGCAAACTGCTGCAATGATTAACCCTTATGTGTTGTAGATGTAACATCAAGTCATGGTAATAAAGCTTTCACTGCATAACAGATCTCTTGCTTTGTAAATTGTTGCTCTTATCAGCTGCACTCTAGGATGTTATCCCTTTTCTGTGAAGCCTGACTGCTGTGTTGTTCACTGGAAAGGCTACCAGATCTATAAAGTCTGTGTTATTTATTCAATTGCTTTGGAGAATAATACAAAGAATATGCTTTGTTTAAACTAAAAAATGCAATGTGTGAAAACAAAAAAAACAACCCATGAAATGCTCATACATATGAAACAATATATTAATTAAAATCCAGAATGCCTGTAGCAGATTTGAATCCAGGAACACCAGATTTGCTATAACAGACAACTGTGCTGTTCCATTGAGTCCGGGCTCCTGTTTGTGATAGTAATTTATACCTAACATTTTGTAAAAATGCAAACTCTTTGAGCCAGTGACATACCTGGACAATTACAGACTGCTGCTGTTTGGCTGGAAACAGAATGCTTATAGCAATCAGCACTCACCTCCCCAAAACATAAGCAGTGTTAAGTCTTATTTTGTAATGCACTTCAAATATAAGACCTAACTCTGTGCTTTCCTATTTGCATAGAAGCCAATGGGAGTTTGAGCATCTACCAGCCTATAATCCAAGCTAACTTCCAACCCAGTACATTCTATGATTCTATGAATAGGGCCCTGGCTTCCTCAGAAACGTGATGCCTTTTATCTCAGCATGCTTCCTACCCTCCAGCCCTTCCCTTGCCAAATCTGTGGCCACATCAAGGCTGTGAAACAAAAGGTGACCTTAATGTAAGCCGCAGTACAATACGATACGATCTGCTTTAGTCTGCAGAGTCTGAAATGCTATCGCTGAGAGGTAGAAGCTGCTGTCTGTAGCACAAGGACTGTTGCTGCCCATGGTCGTCGTTCTGGAGGAACTTCCCAACATCCCGCCAGCCAAGCAGAGTGAAAAGCATTTGTTCAACAGATCCGCCCATCGAAGCAGCAGCTCCATGCGTTTTAGAGGCACAAGACTGTGGGTCCTTGCTCTCGCAAGCTCAAAGTGTGGGCAGACCAAGATCATTATAGGGCTCCGTCAACAGCTCCCAGGGACAGTTTATAGTTTTTATACACAAACTTTTTCAAAGGATAAAACCAGCTTCCAAGTTCACGAATTAAGAAAAAAAAAAATCCCTTTGATATAAACAGTGGAAAAGTAAATTCAATTTAAGGAAGCAAAAAATAGTTCCCCTAAAAAATCAAAGGTATTATGAGTTTGGGAAGGGGCATTTAGATATTCTAAAACGTGATTGCAAAGGGCCTTGCACTGTTTGGCAGTGCAGCAGACTACCTTCAGCTACTAAATGCAGGTTGAGAAAAGGTGTTTGGGAAAACTTTTTCAGCTCAGGAGTGACAACTAGGAGGGAGGCTGCAGTGAGGATGGGTCTCTTGCAAGATTCCCTGGTGTTCAGAGGGAACCAGTAAGTGCTCTTTGATAAGAGGTAAATTATCACCACTCTGTGGTCCACGGCACATCGCTTTCTCCACCTCTTTTAGTCACATTACTTTGACTTGCCCTTAACGAAACAGGGTGGGCTGCAGGAGCCTTGGGCTGGCCTTACAAAGGGCTGTGCGAGATTGTCTTTATTCCTCTCCAAGGAAGGAGCTGCTCTGGAGTAATGATGCTTTGCAGTTTGGTATCTGGATTCATCTGCTTGAAAAACACTGCAGATGATGGTCTTATTGCATCCGTCAGGCTAGACAGGGTTGTTCCTCACTCATTGGCACAAGAAGCATTTTCCTACAGGGACTGCAGGGAAAGCAGCGAGTTTATTTCTCTCTTTCTCCACCTTCCTCTCCATAGGCATACAAGTGGTGGTATTTTAACACCAGTAGCTGCAGTTAAAAAAAAAGTCAAAAACTCTTGAAATCTTGCTGTAGCAGGATATCTAGTATCTATGTAGATAAAAAGACAGTGACAAAACAGTTAACAACTCCAAAACTGGCAGAAACAGGGAGAGGCAGTAACTTCACCTGCTCCCCTATTGACTCCAGCAGCTCCTGTTTTTCCCTGAGCAGCTGCTGTTGTCTCCCAGGTGGAGACTATCAGCCTCTGAAGTTGCCTGTTCCCTCTTTAGGAGGGTGTGGAAGAGCTTCTTGGTGATGGTATCTTGTGTCTTGCCTGGCTCCTGCAGGTGTGAGCAGCTGGGGAGGAGGAGGAGGAGGAGGAGGAGGAG
>NW_010194754.1:0-12214 GCF_000695765.1 Mesitornis unicolor
ATATTATATTATAATATATCAATATTTTGACATAAGTAGGAGAAAAGATTGGTGAGATAGCTAAGATGATTGGAGTGATATTTAAAATTACATAGTAGAATTAACATATCCATAGCAGAAATGGACCAAAAAATTGAGCAGTCCTTATCTTCATAGAATCATAAAATGATCATATGGCTTGGGTTGGAAGAGACCTTAAAGATCAGCTAGTTGCAATGATATGCCATGGGCAGGAACATCTTCCACCAGAGCAAGTTGCTCAAAGCCCCATCCAACCTGGCCTTTAACACTTCCAGAGAGGGAGCACCCACAACATTTTTTAGGAACCTTTATATACTTCAAATTTTGAATGTAAATTTACTTTACACTGATATGGACCTCTTCCTCTGACACTAAGACAGCAGAATAATTTAGCATAGACTACTTTCTTGAAGGTATTTGCACTGAATGTAAACCTAAGTTCTTTTCTTCAAACTGATTTCCTTTAACTTTTCCTTATGGTGTCATGCAAGAGGTATTAATAATTTAGGTCAAGAGCAATAATCAAAGCTAAAAAAAAGTCTATAAACAACTTGTCCTCTGTGTTAGTGAGTGAAGAAAGATGCAAGAAAAATAGCCCATGTCTACTCAAAACTGTGATTTATATTGAAACGTTGCATCCATGGAATATCACTGTGTTTTTCCTCCAAGATCTTTAGACTTTTTATATTATTTTTAGTTTCACAACAGCTATGGAATTTCTTAAACTTCCTCCCCCCACCCCCACCCCCCGAAAGCATGGTCCAAATATCTTAGAACATCCTGAATATTTCTTACCTTCCCCAGTGAAAATGAAGAGGAAATCCCAAATAATATTGGGTGGTAATTTTTGGTAAATGATATTACTAGTTATTTCATAAATTAGATAAAAAAATAAGGAAATCATTACATCCCTTCAAAGCACTGTCAAGGTTTAAGATCAAATGACTTTGCAGAGGCTAAATGGACTCAGATACCAAAACACTTTAATCAAGAAGTATGCAATTTTTTAATTGCTTGACTCCCTGCAAGAAAGTAAGAAAATTGAGTGGATGAGCATACTAGTTTGAGCCATGCAGGGCACCAGGGCCTGTGGGGCCCCTAGGATGTCTCAGTTCTCTCTCTCCACTCTGGACACTCTTAGTTATGGGACTGGGTAGAGAATATCCATTTCCTTACTGACCTGTTAAAATTAATTTAGCTCCCAACAGCTTGCTCCTGCTATTGCTGTCATTGGAGGTCAAATTCTGCCCCTCTCAAAGGTTCTCCTAACATCACAGCTTTCTGAGCGATTGATTGACAGGTTCCTTATGCTCAAGGAGCTTCTTTGTTCTTATAATTAAACTGCTCATTTATCTTATATGGCTCATAAATATGCTAATACTATTGTCATCCAGGCCCAATACATACCAACTGACACAAGAAATTATTACATTTCAAACCAATTCAGAAAGAAGCTAAAAAATTGTCCATAATAGGTGCTCAATATAATTCTAATATTTGACTCAATATGGCTGATGCCAGCATCTAGATTTTGAATACTTTCTCAAAATAATATTTATTTAAATGGGGTGACCTTGTAAGTTTTTCTGATCCTATAAAAAGAATTAGTACAAAGAACATATCTTCCAGTAATATCCTGAAAGTTCTTCCTTAAGACTAAACTAAATATAGTAATGCAAAAATAAACACATTCACCTAACTACAAACACACAAAGAAATATATATATACAATATTACCTGACAAATGTGGTTCAGGTCTTATCTAGAAGAATAAGAAATCTGACTTATTTTATTCATTACTACATTGAAGAAATTAAGAAAATAGAAAAAGAAAATCTAGTTTTTATAAAACAAAGAAGAAAATCAGTTATATTTTTCTTTTTTCAGGACTATGACAAGCTTAGAATAATTTGTCTAGTATTGAACTATGCAGGCAAAGATATGGGAGGTATCATCTCCTTAACTTGTTTCATTTCACTCCTGTTACAAAACAAATCTAACCCTGCCATGAGAGAACCAATACACACCTCGGCTAGCTATTAAGTCTTTTCTGTAAGAGTCCACACAGACAAAGCCTTACTATTGTCTGACCATAAAAAACAGATAGAACTTTTGTCCCTTTCTTTGCAGATTTGATTATTATTATTTATCAAAGTTTTATCCACTAGTAAACATATGAGCATATTTGTTTATTTTTATGGACTTCTTCAATATGATCTTTTAATCAGAATAATACACTTGTTCACCTGCTGATCTAAGGTCTTGTCTAGCTCTGGTAACTAGCTCTTCTGTGGCTAATGTTTGTAAGTCATGACCAGGTTTCTGTTATCTTTGGAAGATGGTTCTATGTATCAGCAGCATTTGCATTAGTTCTTTTGTTTCAAAATATCTAAACTCCTACATGCAGTAGCCTCACCTTAATATACACAACCTGAAACAAAACACAGTTATGACTTAAAATATGGATGTCATAAAGCTGTTAATTAAACATATTAATAAATGGCTTTGGATCTGTACATATCCCAGGAAAATTCAGGTTGGAAGCGACCTCCTGTTCAAGGCTGAGTCACCTGTGAGGTCAAAGTTATTCAGGTCTTTTACCAGTCTGGACATGTCTCTGGAAAATACTCTTCTGACTACCTTAATTTACAAGGCTTTGGTTCACATTTTGTATCAACCTTAAACTTCATCATCTGGATTACATGATAAGTGAAGAAGAAACCCCAAACAAGAACATACAGGGACACAAACCTGACCAAATAATGATAAATGACACAATGAGAAGCAAACCTGGCCAGTCACATTAATTGATGAGGATTTGTGGTAAACTAGTAACATTTATTCCATTAAGTTTATCTGATTGAGGATGTTGTAAGCAGAGATTATAAGAAAGGGAGAAGGCAAAAGTCCCGAACAACCAAACAAAAAACCCCATGCAGAGAGAATGACCAGCCATGTCAAGCCATCTCACACACAGCCTATGTGTCCGTGTGTCTGGGATACATGCTCAGCTTCACTACTAGTTGAACCTACAAACTGGAAAGCAACAGCTGTACTCCTCAGACTGAGCAAAGACCCGGTCCCTGGGTCACTGGTCTGGGCTCCAGTGGCTGTACACAAAGAGTTCTGGTCCAGAGCTTCTGGATGAGATAGCTTAGTTCTTAACATCCCTTAACTTGTTTAATGTTTTCCAGCTGCTAATTGTTGTTTATTCCATGGAACAATATGAGAGGTAACCTGAAATATATCTGCCAACACCAGTATGACATAAATGTCAGGTCCTTGAACTGAAGATTTCTTTTCACTGTTCTGCTCCCACTGAACCACACACTTGCTAGTGTGCATAGCCATAAGTGCATAGCTTCTTCAATTACATATACATATATCATGTATCAGGCCGATCTTTCTCTTGGATGAGTAAATAAGTCTATATCTCTTTATGAAACAGAAAATCTTATATTATTGTATAAACTCCTTTAGTTATTTAAAACAGATCCACACTGTGATCAATAATATCACTGTATTTTGGTATAGTATTTGGTTGCTATGATCAGAAAATACTGAAGAACAGATTGAAAGTCTAAACTAAAGTTAGGCAAAAGTTTTTGTTTTTTTACCATCCTTAAATTGCATGCTTTCTCCTTTTTTGTAAACTGTTGGCCTTAGGTATGACACCTTTCTGCAGAAAAGTTTCACATCATCAATCGATTCAAAGGTTTAATTCAGTGTGGTTGAATCTAGCATCTAAACCTGTTTGGTTGTCAATCAATTAATTTGTAAAAAAAAAATAGATTTTTGTTAGGAGAACTTCCTACACAGAAACTTTTCTAAATAATTCTGTTATTTGGATATGGAACACGTGGCAAGTTGTATGGAGAACAAGTTATAGAAGTTCTTCTCTCTTTAAAAGAGAAAACATAGATGACAGTAGCACAATTTGAACTAGTCTGGATATAAGCCTGCAGCGATAGGTCAAGTACTCAGATATGAAGAAGCCTGTACTTACTGACAAGTGTTTAAGCTTGTCAAGAATAATAAAAATAAATATTCTGGCACAGAGAGAAAAAAAGGGCCTTTGATAAGAGAAGAAGCAATAGTAGAGTAGCATGGGAAAAATATATGTGAAACAAGAGCAAGATTAAAAGAAAACAGAATAGAAACAAAGGGAGGATTTTAAGCAAGAGAATAAAAATGGTAAATTGAAGAAATTACTGAACTCTAGAAAATCATAACTGATGAATGGAACACTTGAACTAATGGACAAGATACAGTTGGTGGTACACCATTGCTAATTCATGCAGGAAGTCTACAATTATCCAGATATCTTCTCATTTAATATTTAATGATTGATCATAGTCACTTAGAGATTTAGAGCAATGTAATACAATTGAATAGGAATAATATCCTGCACTTGAAATAATTTTGGATAAAGAACATAACACTAAGGGTAAAACATAGATACAACAATAGGTGTTTGCACAAAACTACAAAACTAAGGCCAATCTATACAAATTAGTTAATATTGAAAATAATTCAAATATCTGGTTTGTTTGGGTTTTTTTTCATTGTACTTCTGTCACATGGGGAGCATACTAGAAGAAGTATATCCTATAGACACATAGTTTATTTTGAATCAGAGAATAGTTGAGGTTGGAAGAGACCTCTGAATGTCGTCTAGTCGAATCCCTTTGCTCAAGTAGGGCCACCTAGAGCCCAGGACAATGTCCAGACAGTTTTTGAGTATCTCCAAGAATTAGATTCCACAATCTCCTTAGGAGCTTGTGCCAATACTCAATCACCCTCACAGTAAAAAAATGTTTCCTGATGTTCAGATGAAACCTCCTATGTTTCTGTTTGTGCTCACTCCTCTTGTCCTGTCACTGGGCATCACTGAAAAGAACTTTTAATCGAGTAAATGTTCAATATAATACAATGATGAAATTTTGATTCTAAAGGTACTTTTCTTCAAGTAAAAGTTAAATATTCTCCTTTCTTCTGCCTTTAACATCGATAAAAACAGTAGTAAATTCTTGGAAATTAAAAGTATCAATTTAGGAAATAATTTCCATTCAGAAAAGCACTGAAACCTAGATTATATTTCAATGATATAAATGAGGTTTATGTGCACATCTAAACTTAAACAAAAATCTAAACTTTCTTGAAAAGGGCATGAATGTAAAAATATGCTAATGTTTTCCTGAACTGTAGAAATGAGTAAAGCCATCATAACGATTAAATTAGTGCTTAAGAATTTATATGTAACTTTCAGAGGCAACAGAGTTGTTTTAGAAATATATGAAAAATAGCTATTTTATAGACAGCATAAAAGTAACTTGTATAAATGTTACTGTTACAGGTGTAAATTAAGGAGAGAAAGATTCCCACTTTCTGTGGCACACCAATTAACAGCAGTTTCTGCTGTTTCACACTGATGTTCAGCTATAGCTGATATATTCTACTGTCTGTACTGATCCATTACTAGGAGTGAATAACAGGGCTATTTCAATAAAAATACAGTCTAAAAATCCACCAAATCACACTTACAAAACCGCCTACGAACCCTAAAGTGCAGCACAATACTCCTCAAATTAAGTTCCATTTAATTAAAAGCTCACTAAAACAGATCGGTACTAAGTTCAGTCAAAAATGGCTATTTTGTGTCAATGCATTTGATATTAGGATAATACAAAGATGAGGTGAAAAACTACTAAATGGCTTAGCACTTAATGAGCTCAATAAGAACTTTTATATTACTAAAAACTGTTCTCTGGCCTACAAAAGTCAACAAGGAGAACATGCTACTCGGATAATAAGAGCTGAACTGGAAGGAGTGTAGGATTTGCAGTTTCAAAGCACCACTTGTAGTTACTATTAAAACATGTTTTGAGAATTTACTTGGACAATTTTTGCAGGAATTGATGTTTACATGATATGAAATACAATCAAAATTTTAGTGAATTTCTGCAGAAAAAATATGGATTTCTACAACTTTTTTCTGTATGAAGTTACTTGATCTGAGGTTAAATAACTTCATTTTGTATTATTGAACTGTTTCCTGAACTGTGTTTTGTGCTCACAAATAGATACAGAAAATGCAAACATGTAATTCTAACTGTATAAAGCTAAAAGAAACAAACATGATGACACTTTCCTGGACAGCTCTAGAGCTAGGATTTATGTTCAAAAAATTCTGAGATATGTAGCCAGAGAAGTGTCTTCACTGATATCTGTGTTTTAATGCAAAGTTATATGTCCTGCTACTTTTAAGGATGACAGCGTCTTCTTTTTTCTGTAAAAATCCTTTTCTTTTTGCCTTGTACAAACCTAGTGAGCTTGCAAATTCTTTCAAATTATAGTCTTTCTTATTATTCTTTCCTCCATATACTTGAGCATAGCTCAGTTCATGAGCTGTATGCTGCCCATAGATTTGAATTCTGAGTTCTGCTTCATCTCTGTCTGACATGTGTCTCTCAATTTCTCTCTCCTGTATTGCATTTATTATTTTGGATTTGTTATCGAAACAGCTGTCCAGTATCTGCATCCTTTATCTTTCACTTTTGACTAGATAGTATCCCTTGCTAATGAATTCTAATTGCTTTGACAATAATTAATTCTGGAATTATTTGTGTTTCATTATTCTAACTTTACATGTCAAGATGTCAGCCAGAAGTTAATCTCTTGTTAGTAAGCTGTTACCTCCATTTGTTCCAGACTGTCAGACTGGAATTTCATATTCACATCATGCCTAAATAGATCAGTTTCTTTTTATACATAATTAACAATATTTGTATGGTTCTTCGGAGAAGAATTGCTGTTCACAATGCTGTAATACCTTTCAGTTGTACTCCTTGGCATGAGACAATGGAGATTTCTTTTGTAAGCAATATTTTTATTCTTAAGATGCACAATATAGTGTGGTTTAAATTTCCTTCCCTTGTCCTCCAAATTTATGAGGCTTTGCTTCTTGTTCGTTGTTAGCCTAAACAACTCTTAGCAGTCAGAATTTTTTTCATTTTTTTTTTTTTTTTCCTTTAACTCCCTTTTCTTTACCTATGTCAGATTACATGGTCTGTGTGATTGATTGAAGTACAACATCTCAAGGCAATGAAATCTAAGTTTAAAAACCAAAATTGAAATAGGCAATTTTAAAGTATAATTTAAAGAGCAACATTTTAAAATTTGAGAGTAAATTATTTCATCTATAAAAGTGACATGTATTGATATTTCTCAGTATCATTTTCTTATCTTTTCCAAATTACTCACCAAATAATGTCATAGCAGACAATTAAGCTGCTAATATAATATTTGCCAAGTTACAGTCCAGGAATCATCTTAAAATTCTAAATGTACATGGGTCAAAATTGCCGTGTCAAAACTTCATATAGGATAGAAATCTTGTCTGTGATAACCATAGAAGTCACGCAAAGTGAGAAAGATTATTGAAACAATTGAAATTATAAAAAAATAATTACTCAGTTGTTGGTTCAATAGATTTTCATTACCTTTGATCTGAAATAGACATTACATCAGCATCGCTATGCTGATAATCACTTATGAATTTACACTGACATATGAATTTACATATTACATGCCTAGACTTACCCTAGAAGTCACACTGCAAAACAAGAAAGAAGAAATATCAAAATACTTTATTTGACCATGTCTCCATTTAGGGCTCAGGGCAAACCCAGGCAGCAGGATTTTCTCTCTCTTATTCCCCATCCTCCCCGGGGAGGATTTAAAAAAAAAAAAATAGAGAAAAGATGCTTCACACAAAGTTGGAAGTTAAGACTATAACAAGTTTAATGAACATAACAGGGGAAAGGAAAAGGGAATTAATAAAGGACAAAGGTTATTTAGCTATATACAAAACCCGATCCCAGTAGTCCTGAGTGGAAGTGTCCGAGCAGTGCCTTGTGGCCACTGCAACTGCTGTGACTCGTCACCAGGGACTGCAGTGGTGCTGGGAAGTGGATGGTGGTGGATGCTGCCAAACACGTGAAAGTAGGCCCAGCCATCCAAGAATAATTAATTGCATTCTTGGAAGTGATATTAACTATCCTTTAAGATATAAAATAGTTTTTTTGTTTTGTTTTACTACTAAAAGAAGTAAGTGCAAGAGTCAGATTATCAATGGATTTATTTGTTGGAAACAAAGCACTGAATTAAATGAGCATATAATTTTGTCTAATATGACAATAACTTTGTTCCTGTTGTTTGTACATGGTGCTTAAATTTAACTCATTATAGGAATGTTCATAAAGCATAAAACAAAATATGTGGAAATTAATCTATTTTTATCTTATCTTTCTCACAATGTTGATTTTCTCCATCTATATTTAGGAAGCTAAATTCAAGATTATCTCTATTCTCTTAACAGGTTTCAGCAAAAACATCTTCTGTTAACTGCTACATGTTCATGATGATTGCAAAATCTTTACTGTTAATCAGGTGACTTTATAATTTCCTAAACAATAGAGTTTTTAACATTAGGATGTAGATATCTCAGCAGATTCTTGCATATATACTCTTATACATATGTGCTTATACACACACACACATATGTAAGAATATATATAAATATTCATAGATATAGAAAGTGTATGGAGAGACAAAGGAACTGGAAGTGAGAATAAGTAAGCTAGGAGCTCTACTGTAGAGACTCAAAGGCTATTTACTGCCTAATCATTTCATAGACATTTTGCAGTTTTGGCATCCAACAAAACAATGTCTGGGGAGAGAGTACTTGATTAGCACAGGTCTCTCAAGTTACCTTAAAAAGCAGGAGGAAGATGCTATTCTCAACCAGTTAGCAGATAGAACTGGATTAATTTCTCTTGTTAAGTGTTTCTTTTAGAAAAGTAAAACTTTCATTAGAAACTGAGAATTCCATAGGGCAGTTCTCATACCAAAATAATTTGAAATACTTCAACTTTTTAAATGCTGGGACCATAATCAAAAACTTTCATGTTCAGAAACTTGAACTGTCTTCTGCAGATAGCCTGGTCTGTACATTGATTGTTATAACGGTCAACTTCTAAACACGGGGTCATATCTTCCAACAGGGCCACTTCATTTTTTGGCTTCCTGCTTTAGCATTAAAAAACAACATCTTCTCCTAGAAGGCTCTAAAGTTATGTACTATATAGAGTAAAAAGGCATATAGCATTCAAAGAGGGCTGTGTGGACAATTTTTAGAAAGTTTATCATCTTGATTTGGTTATTATTGTTTGGAGGTTAATTTCTAAATAGCAATTCTCATCATCATAGTGTTGTGGAATCACTGTGATTGTCATGTCAGTGGCAGCAGCATGAAGCAACATTACTCTGTATATTGGCTATGTCAGCAGCAACAGTTAGAGATCTGCTTTAGAAAGGAAAAAAAAGTTAAAAATTTATATAATGGAACAATCAGTTAAAAACCTTCTATTATTCAGACAAGATGCCTGCGATGTGATACTAAATTAATTTAAATCATAGCTCTTCCAGAGTCAGTAATTGTCAGATACTCAGCTTGACATGATCTGTTTTTAGCATGACAATAGCGAAGGCCAATGATTAAGGGATTACAGTGGGAATTAATTTATGAAGAGCTGAAAAGGAAGACAAAAAACATGAACTGACTTCTTAGTAGTTCTGCTTAAAAATCATATGAGCCTATAAACTGTTACCTGTATTCCTAGGTAGGAATGTGATAGTAGAAGTTGATCTTCTCTTTCTATCTGAAACTAATTCAGCTTTACAGTTTTGTTTGCATATAATATTAGACCAACATATAACATAGACAGTGATTCTGGCAGCTCTATTCAATCAATTATAAAAATTTAACTTGATGAATAATGCACATTTCTACAAAAGTCAATAGCAGAAGTAGAAGCTCAAAATAGTTTTAACTGCATATAATACAGTTATTTAATTCCTAGTATGCTTAGCAATTTATGTGTCTTAGTTTACATAAAATTGTTATAAAGAACTGAATCATTTATATTAAAATAGATGGGTGAATTTTCTCTTCTATTTATAATGGATTTAGAGCATAAGTTTAAAATGAACAAACAGGTGTGAGTGAAATCTGCATGCTGAAAAAAAGGTTATTTTGATGTCTATGTGCAATAGGAAACTGTAGAGATTAAGATTTAAAGCAGTATTATGCTTTGTTCTCTCTAGTTCAGTATGACTGATTCAATTTATTTTCAGTTTGAGATTACAAGAAACTTCCTTTCCAATTCTGAGACATGGTTATCTTTAATAATATGATAATGAGTAAAGATTATTCTTTACGTGTAATGTCATCTCACTTAGCAGATTATGTTTTAGATAGAATATTTCTGTGATCAATTACTTTGAAATAGTCAATTACATATTATGCATTAATTATAGAAAGATCATACAGAGGAAATTGTCGCATTTCCGTATGAGCTGTTGTAGAGGGAAAAAAAGTATGTTTTCTACACTTTGAGATGTAGACCATCTTCTTACCACCAGTAAAGCTGGACATGGAAGTACAAGAAAAATGTACATTAGACTTTTCCTACCCTTGTTTTGTTTCAGTTCATACATTCTGACAGTGGGTAAAGCTGTAGCTTTTCTTCTAAAATGGTTATGCTGAAATTTCAGTTAAAAAGAACTCTGCAACCTAAGTATGCATGAACTAGTTTTTCTGATACAGATCTTAATGACAGGCCTCCAGACTGCTGTACACCATTAGTGGAAGTACCCTTTTCTTCCAGATAGAACTGAAACAGAGTCAAGTGACAAACTCGACCAGAGAGGCTACCTGAGTGAATCCAGTAAGTCAGTCTTCAAAACCTGTACAACGTGCTGAATGGCTTTGTTTAAAAGTTGAAAAGTTTTAAATGGCTTCACTAGTCCGTCTAGTTAGTAGATGTATTTCTGGTTTATCACCATAGCATCTGAAATCAGGTAGACCCCTCTTGCTAAAAGCCCCGCTTTGAATGTTGAGTGACTGTAATGGTTTAAGGGTTAACAGCCTGAAAGGGAAGGACAGGTAGTGTCTGTAGAACCCTGGGGGGTCCGAGATCAGTACTATTCCCTCCCCTTTCCAGCCACAGTCTACAAAAAAACGAGAAGGCCCAAGGTTTTGACGGGCTTTTTCTGTTTTCCTGGGCTGCTTCCTGTTGCATCTCGGGATGGCTGAGTCTACTTCCACATGCTCGGCAGCATCCACCCCTACAGCATCCACCCCCATCCACTTCCTGGCACCACTGCAGTTCCTGGAGATGAGTCACAGTGGTCACAGCACTTACGAGGCACTGCTCGGACACTTCCACTCAGGACTACTGGGATCGGGTTTTGTATATAGTTAAATATCCTTTATCCCTTATTAATTCCCTTTTCCTTCCCCCTGTTGTTTTCTCATTAAACTTGTTACAGTCTTAGCTTCCAACTTTGTGCTAAGCATCTTTTTCTCTATTCCCTTTTTTTTAAATCCTCCCGTGAGAGGGTAGGGGATAATAGAGAGAAAATCCTGCTCCCTGGGCTTGCCTTGAGCTTTAAGTGGAGACATTAAGGATAAATTGGCACCCAATGTGGGCATGAGTTTGGAAATCAATTCTAATTATTATTTCCCCAACAAGACAAGTTGGAAGTTATTACTAAAATGGCTCTCGTAACTGTGCTTCTGCAAGGCATGCTACAGAATGCTTTTGTGACCTCTGTTAATGTTGTTCTGGTATCTATCATGCTGGCTTGCCCTGTCTCCATGTTATAATGCCATATATTTTGGACTGTGATGGATGTGGGCTTGAGTTGGGTTAAGGATTTGCGTGAGTACCTTGGCCACTACCTCATGAACATGCTTATGAGAAATGATTCTGTTCCTTCACCTGGCAAGCTTGAGACACAGGGGTTTGGAGAAATGAGGAATGGCTATTACTATTATGTGTTATGGTTCTTCATTGTAATTCAAATGGCGCTAATTGTAAGGCTGTGGCGTGCTCAAGTCTCTTTGCGTGAGAATATTATCATTTTAAAAGCAGCCCCAGCCCTGGCTCAGGCCCCGGCTCTGGCCCCGGCTCTAGCCCAGGCAACAGCCCTGGCCCTGGCCCTGGCTCCGGTCCGTCTCCCACTCCCGGCTCCGGCCATGACCCCAGCTCCAGCTCTGGCCCCAGCTCTGGTCCCATCCCAGGCCCTGGTTCTGGGCAGAGCTCTGGCCCAGCTCGGGCTCCGGCCA
>NW_010194755.1:0-24809 GCF_000695765.1 Mesitornis unicolor
ATGTATTCCAATGAGAGATTTTACTCAACAATGTATTTACCTTTTTGCCTTCCTGTACTAAAACCGTAATGTATCTTTGAGCAGGAAAGATGCACGGTGAATGCAGTATTACTATGGCCATTGTGCAGGAAAAAAACTGACCTTTCCTGGGGGAAGGGTCAGGCTACCGAGTGAAAACCACTGGTGTGAAAGATGCAGAGATAGCACCTCATCTCAGTTTGAACTTCATTTTCCAAAGATCCACCAATAGGCAAGGAAGGTTTGGGTAGATTTGCGCATCGTAGAAGAACTGGCCTCGTTCTGCACCGTTTAACTGAAAACGGGGAGAAATCTTGTTTTAAGACTTGAGTGTTTTTCTCATTATCTTAAATAGTTGTAGCCTGGTGGAATCAAGTTTTCAGAGTTTTCCCACCATCTGGAGGATAAGTAGAAGTTTCTCTTGATGTGCAATTGAGCACAGAATTGATGTTGAGTATTTCCATTTATCTCCAAACAGGCTGTGCCCATCCCACCATGTACCCAGGGAAACCCTGGATGCACTCCCCTGCCTCTTTCTGCACCCTCCATATCCCTTACTTGGTGTTTTAAACCTCTTAATTGTGCATCTATTAGAATATGCTAAGTAATGATCCTCCAGCATTTTAACCATTGCCAGGGATATGGTCACATCCCCAGCCCTGAGAGAAATTTATGATGGTGAAACTCAGTGGGTTTCATTTCTGCGACTCACTGAAAAGTCTCATGTAATTCCCTGTTCTATTGGTGTTTGGTGCTCTGCTTAACATCACCTAATTAACTAATCGTTTTGCTTCTTTCAAAAGTTTCCTATTTTTTTCCTTTCAAAAAAACCTTATTTTTTTAACCAAAAAGTGGGTTTTAATTTTTTATTAAAATATAATAATTTAAAACAAACAAACAAACTAAAACACCAAACAACAACAACTAAAATTGTTCTCTTCTAGCTTCATAGAACTGACCCCGGAGTGAGCATGGCCCATTTTGTAACACGTTCCATTTTTGGCTGTTTCTTCCCACTCTCTCTCTTCATCCCATTTTGAATCCCCTGGGAACATCAACCTCGTGCCACATAGTGGGACAAGCACAGAAGCATTTCTGATGTTACTACAAATGTTTTAGATGCCGTCAGGTTGGCGGTTTCCATTTTAAATCCCTCAAGGGAGGGTTTGTGGTTCCCAACTCGCGCAGCCCTACAGTTTGCAGGGGTTTTCCCTTCTCTCTGCATGGCAGCAGGTGTATGGGTAATGCAGCAGGCAACACAGCGCATCCCTGGCGCTGGAAAGAAGGTTGCAATTCAAAATCTCTCTCTGTTATGAGACATCAAATAGCCTCTAAGTGCTCTGCAGTGGCAGTTTTGATGATGGGAAGATCACTGTACTCCTGCCCTTCTGTAACTGCTAGGGCTAAAGCTGAGAAGAAAATAGGAGGTTATTTTTCTGTCTGCCCAAGTCTTTTTCCTGGTGTTGACACAAACAAGCAGGCACGGCTCCTCAGTGCAACATCGCATGTTCAGGAAGCCCAGAAAAATGTACCATGGCTGGTGTTTTAGTGGCCAGTGAAGTCTGACATTGTAAAACACCTGAGTAACAGAAGAACTGGAGTAATTGGCAATTATATTCTCCATGAGGAAAAAGGAACAACTTCTCTACTTCTAGGTAAGGAACAATTTGGAGAAAAAAAACCTGTCTTGCAATTAGCAGGGAGCAGAGGAAAGACCTGTGGGAAGGACCTGGTATTCCTGCTCACCCTGCTCTGACTGCTGAGGAACATTAGGATAAAGGAAAAAAAAACCAAACAAAACACACACACAATCCCATGCTCAGGAAATACTTCCCATATATAAACACAAACTTTAGGTACATTATATTAAAAAAAGGAATAATACTATCAAGTATTGTACATAGCAGCTGGACACGCTGAGGGAAATAATGACATCCCTGCACAAGGAGCTCCAACACTTGACACAACTGTTTTCAAACAGAGCATCCTTATCCTTGTTCCTAATGACAGAAAGATTACTGCTGAGGGAAAAGCAGAAAAAACCCATGGATGAAGGTGAAGGGAGGCTGAGCATGTGGGACCTGATGTTTCTGCTCTCCTCCAGCACCTTCCCGACTCTGCTTGAGCAGGAGACAAGGCCAAGGACACCCAGGTCCCCTCCATATCCAGGGTTGGGCTGTGATGCTGAGCACCACCCCTGTGACAGTGACAAAACACAGGTTCTTGGAAATGGAAGTGAACCATTTCCATTTGTCCTGCACAAAGAAACCCTTAAAGCAGTAAAATATTTCAGTAGGAAACTACCCCAATAAAAGTCTTCAGCAGACACAAGCCATTTAGACAGCTCTATCCAGTGCAGCCAGGTGCCCTGGAAACAGCAGCGATGGCAGAAAAGGAGCCCCGAGCCAGCATGATGAATGCCTTCACATCATCACCCTCCCAAGAAAATCCATCACTGTCAAATTTCTCCTTTATATTATTGCTCACAGTAAAAACTAATTCTACCCTGAGGGAGGACATGGCTTGGTGGCCACTGCAGCCCCTGCTTGCCCTGACGCCCACCAAGTGCTGTGAGGTGTTTCCCCCCTGCCCAAGTCCCCTGCTTGGGGCAGAAGCAGCAGCTCCCACCTCTGCTCGAGCATCAGCTCAAGGAGATGCTGCTCAGAGCATTCAATCATGCAGGACCCACACCACCATCACCAGACGCGGTGGGGCAGAAGTGGGGGCACCACAAGAGGGACCCATCAGCCAAGGCACCCGGAGCATCACGAGCACAGTAATTTCACACCAGAGATGCTGTGCAGAGAGGCCTGTGCCAAGTGCTGATGCTGCTGACCAGATTCAGTAGTACATGGAGGAAATTCACAGAGAAATCATCTGCTCACAGCATCTCTTTGTAAATACTTGCTCCTGAGTTGGGCTTTTCAGACAAGAGTGCTTTTTCTGAAGTCATTAAAGCCCTGAAAATGAAAACCTGATAATTCAAATCCTGTTACATTGAAGAAAGAAGTTTAAATAACAGTACTCAACAAGGAAAAGACCAACCTAAAAGGCCAGACTGGTTATGGTCAGTAGGCACATTGCTGCTATTGCACCCATCCTCCAGCACTCATCACCAACCACTCCTGAGATGGGATGCCGCGGCGCTGGACTTTCACACAGTGCTTAAAACACTACCTAAAG
This sequence comes from Mesitornis unicolor, assembly GCF_000695765.1. Classification (NCBI taxonomy): domain Eukaryota; kingdom Metazoa; phylum Chordata; class Aves; order Mesitornithiformes; family Mesitornithidae; genus Mesitornis; species Mesitornis unicolor. Next base: position 3,202 of record NW_010194755.1, read on the forward strand.
TTGAAACAGAACAAAAACTTCTGGGTTTGTCTCTTCAGAGAGTTAAGAGAGGCCAGAGAAGTTGCCAACCTTTTAATCAAAACTCTGAGGAGCTGTGGGTTGCAAAGAAGAATTAACACCGACTTCACTGAGCATCCTCACCACTGTCAGGAGGAACCAGCACCATGGTTTAACAACCTTAAAAGGCACACAGAGGGAAACAGAAATTACTTGGTGGTTGGGTTTTTTGTTGCTTAGAAACCACTGTACATCAGGTTTTTGGTTTATTTAAAATAAAAAAATAAAACCAAACCACAAAGATGCTCTTCCATCATTACTTCTACTGAGGATATGAGAGTGTGAATAACAGGAGCTTTATATACTTGAATCCCATAGTCAGCGAGATTAATGCAAAGAATTAGAGAGTCTCCATTCACGTAAGGAGATGATGGATCAGGATCTAGATGTCAAGACTTCTATTACCATTGCTCTGTTTTAAGCATAAATTCTTTTTTCTTTACTCAATTTACAAGAAATAAAGCCTTCAGATTGTTTTAACCTTTAGCCTTTAAAAAGCCTAGAGTGAAACACAGAATATACTTCTAGCAACAGCATCACCATTTAACCCTGGCCCACATGTTTTCTGCTGCAATTACCTTCTTTTCTGGTCCAAGTATCTACAGAAAAACTGATAAAAACCCCAACTTTGCATTACCATTGCTCATCCATTCTGGGTTCATGTTTGTTCTTCACCCATTGCTAAGGCTACTGATTTTAGAGGGAATATTTCGATTATCCTGTACTTCACAGAAGTGGAGACAGAAGTGAAAACAGATGGAGACATGAATGTATCTATCTTTCTTTGATCCCACTGAGATCAACGCTCAGAGAAGGGACAAGGACAGGCATAGACCACAAATTATTGCTGCCCCCATCTCCTCTCTACTGATAGGCCTGGAGAAATAACAGGGATGGAAAACTACTTCAGTGAGGAAATACACCACCATATTTAGGACCACATTGTACCTTGATCCTGAGGTATTCAAACCACCTCTTTATAGAAAGAAAAGCTTCACAATATTGCTAGACAGGTAAGCATTATATCTATTTCATGCATGGGCAAATGACATTAAATATAAACTGCATTGTTTGCAGATGGGACAGGAACCAAACATGACAGACTCACTGCATCCAGGAGTGCCTCTACTTATGGACAAGTATTTCCAAGTGCAGAAAATGCCAAATATCCTCATTTGCCTCTGGCACTCCTTTTCAATCTGTGTGAATTACAACACTGAAAGATGAAACACTGCTGCATGACTTGTAATGCTGTCGCCATTAACACACAATTAACTTGGCTACTGCCAAAGAAGACAATTAAATATGTTTTTATAAATACATTAGCAACAAAAGGAGGACCAAGGAGAATCTTCATCCTTTACTGGATGCGGTGGGAAACAGCGACAAGAGGAGGAAAAGGCTGAGGTACTTAGTGCCTGCCTTGCCTCAGTCTTCAATCGTAAACCCAGTTTACCTGGGGGTATCCAGCCCCTGAGCTGGGGCAGGGATACCAGTGGTACCCAATCAAAATAGAGTTCTTCCAGGGTAATCATCCCAAAATAATGAAAAGTTCTATCTAGAAGTGTGTGGTAAACAGGCCTTACTTTTTCTTCACTTGATTCAAAATTATGTTCCACCACCCGCTTATTCTCCCCAGTTTTTCTTTTCCTGCACGTCCAGAGAGCTGTGCTGTCTCAGAATAAATGTCATTATAACCCTCCACTTTACAACAGAATGCCACGAGCCATGAATTTTTAATGCCCTGTCTGAAACCGAGAGAGAGAGAGTATGTGTGTATGCTGCAGGAACAGAGCACCAAAACCCCACATTTTGGTAAAAGCAGAGGCGAGGGTGGAATTTCCTCTCTGGAGATGCTCAGGAGGGAACTGCCCACAGCTTGGGAGTGAAACAACCCAGGCTCATAGAAAAGCAGGACTTATTTGACAGCACTAAATAAGTCTGTTTAAGCAGTGAGATGGTCTGCAGGGGCTTTTTGCCTCTTTTCACTTCCAGCAGATGCCAGGGCACTTCATTACCCTCTGAGCTTTATCAGCTTTGGGGAACAGCATTAAACACGCAGCCTCGCACTGTGGGAGGCTCCCAGAGCAAGATAAGGTGAAGGATGCAGCAAAAAGGCAACGGGCAGCACAGGAAGGATTGATAACTCCTCCATCGGCACTAGCACACACCACCACCAACACCTCGCGAGCTGTTAGGGAAGACCATGACAGCTTTCACCAACCTTTTGTGCATGAGATGCTGCCTACCTAAATCAGCCAGTTCTGGAGAAGGAGAAAAAAAAAAAAAAAGATTAAAATTTTTGATTCAGACTCTGTTAGGGCTTTCTGCAGGTTGTTTGTATTTAAAAGCTTCCTCAGCTCAGCTGAGGATGCTGAACTCGGCCTCCAGATTGATGGGTGAGCACGCACTGCACTGCAGCACCCGCTAACGAGGCCAAGATTCACTAACAGCTAACAAGATCAGAGAGAGACAGGTCTTTTCTCCTCTGTCCCACTGAATTAGGATCTATGTGGTGCTTGGGCTCTGACCAAGGGAAAGGAAAGGGGTGTTAAACCCAGCTCTGGAGGACCTGCCTGCAGTGAGACCTGCAGCATCGGCCAACGGACCCATCCCAATCCCACTCTCAAGCACCCCCCATACCCATCCTACATACCCCTGTTCCCAATCCTGGCCCCACCAGCACGTACCCACCATACCGCTCTTGGATACCCCCCATACCCATCCCAATCCCACCAGCATGTACACCCCATACCCATCCTGGCCCCACCAACACAGCAGGGTGTGTTTCCAGTTGCTCCGCATCTGGAAAAGGCATTTCCATTCCCCCAGTTCAGTCTCTCCCCCTCTCACTCCAGACACCACTGGGAAGAAAAGCTTTAATAGCTCCTGCTGTGCCACCAACACAAGCAGGAAGGGCTGTCAGAATGCTCGGTTTGGTTAAACTTGAGTTGCTCTCCATATATCTCAAATCCTTTAAATCTTTACACAGAATAGAAGTATTCTGACTTTTATTTTAACCCCCAAAGATGCATCCAAAAAAGCCTTTAGACCAAACAGCAGTAAAACTATCAGAAAATGTTTGCAGAACTTCTCTGGTCCATGTAACCACTACAACATTTTCACAGCCCTAAGAGAACCAAATAACAGCTCCAGCACTCACTGCACCCTCCCCTCAACTCTGCCTTTGTCATGGAGAGATATGGGACACAAGGAAAGTAGGGCACTATTAACATTGAACGGTGCTTTGAGGAGCAGAGGGATTCCGATTCGTCAGCAAAAACCTTGACAGAAAATCTAGAGCTGTTGAAATTGCCAGTGTTGCACAGCGACTGTTCTGCACTAATTCACCTATTGGATTTATTACGGCGAGATAATTAAAGGGAATTATCATGACAAGATAATTAAGGGAAAAGCATTGCGTGTACTATCAGAGAAGCCTCAGGACGCACTTCTGCTAAGTTATAGCTTGATCTATGTTATGACCTACATTGTATATCTGATATATGTTTTAGTCCACACAACAGTATCTGGGGAATTAAAGAGTTAAAAGAAATCCTTGTCTCAGGAAGAAAGTACACCTCCAGTAAATAAAGTAACATTAACAGACATTTCTGCAACACTAATGTATTATTTATAGCTGCTTTAACAAGCCACTGTATAAATATTTCTAAGTGGCTTTTGCTAAGAGGACGATACCACATCAAATGTGCATGGAAGGGTTTGGGGTTGGTTTTTTATTTTTTTGTAATGTTATTTAAAAGGATAAAACCATCTAAAGTTAAAAATTTGCTGCTAAACCTTTATTTTTAATTATGCTCATGTGGATGAGGTATCCATCTGCCTCAAGATGCTCAGTGCAGCAGAAGGGATTGGGGGGGGAACTGCCAAGGGTGCTGACAGGAAAGGGTGCTGCAGGGCAGTGGGAGACGCAGCCCCACACCTGCACCATCCCCAGCCATGGGGCAGGGACCCTCACACCTTCGTTATACCTTGCTATGGGGGCAGGGACCCCACATTCCCCCCACCAATGCAACAGCCATCCATGCATCCTGGAGGCATCCTATGTCCCCGCACCATAATGTAATGGAGAGGTGGTCAGCGAACACCTTCAGAGCCAGCTCTGCTCCTAAGTCACTTAATTGCTTTTTAATTCTGATATTCACTGATTTGCATAAACATCTGTTAAACCCATTTCTCTCAAGCAGAAAATCTGACAACATGCCAATGGTTCAACTCGGATTTAGATACTGGGGTCTGATTTCATTTTACCCTTGCTGACATACCTGATGTATTATTTATTCATTAAATAACGTTTTCCAACTTGTTCCCCCCAAAATCAGGAGCGGCCATAGGTGCTGCTGGATGGAGCTGGAGCACACCATGCCTCTGGTCAGTATCCCCACTGCATCATGGTTTCCCTGGGGATGGAGGGTGCCCAGGACCTGCCACAGGTTACAGCCAGGTCCAAAGGCTGGAAAGCGCCTCCGGATGCTGCTCCTGATCGACTTGTATACCAGTCAGACCAGCAGAAACCTAATGCTGCTCTTCACAGAAAGTCACCCAACAGCCAGCTGAGGTTAAGGGGTGGGAGGTTTGAACCAGCACCCCAAAAAGGGCTGACAAAACTGCAGAAACAGTTTCACTGTTGTGTCTGGAAGGCAGGAGCACAGCGAGCACTCGGGTGCCTTGACCGCCCTTCAGCAGTGTGTCCCACCAAGCCTGACGTTGGTTCATCCTCAGCCACCCTAGAGACACTGGTGAAGCCATGAGCTGATCCAGGCGGGGACTGATGGACGCTGCCTTAAACCTCACTCTTCTTTTGTCTTTCCCTTTATGAATGCATTTGTCTTGTTCAGTCCTGAAGGAAATCAGACCCGATTTAGTAATCAGCATATCAACCAGTTTTTCTTCTTTCCTCAATGAAGGAAACCATTTTAATGCTTTCCAAGACTATGAAACAAGAGTTTTCCCTTGCAAAAGCCTGTTTAGGCTAAAAGGGAAGTGATAAAGGAATCCTAAACTGAAACCATTACTTAATACACTTACATGGTTTAAAAAAAAGTCCTTCTTGCTGCTACTTGCAGCACAGGTTTTTGCAGGAAAGCATAAACCAGACAGAGCATCTGGGGCACACCTCAGCCACAACCTCACAACAGCACATCTGGCTAACAGCCTCCCTTGGTTGTGTTGGAATTGGGATGGAGGGGTTGAAGTCTACAAACTGAGAAGTGGCTGCCCATGGGGATGTGAGCTCCCAGGTCTGCTCCTGTCCCAGCTCCAGCTCTCTTGGTCCCCAGGATCACCTCCGGGCTCACCTCACCATACTCAGAGCTCAGACCGTGCTCTCACCCAGGACAGCAGCTTCCAAAGCCCCAAGACCCACTCGCCCTCCTCATGGCAAGGAGGCACCACCTTTCCCATGGAGGGGAACTCAGACCATGAAACCACATCCATGGACCATTCAGAAGCTTGGCGTTGATGACTGATGGGGTCGAGCTGCTGCAGCACAGCATCACCAAGGTGGGGGCTGCAGTCAGGGAGCACGGCGGCTGCAAAGAGACTGCCATGAAAACCCAAGGAATCATAGACACATTGGGCTGCAAAAGACATTTAAGATCATCAAGTGCAACAGTAACCTGTCCACTGCTAAATCATGTCTCTAAGCACTTCATCTACACACCTTTTACGTAAGTTTGTAAGTACCAGAAACCGTGCTTTGCTCCTGACTCAGACAAGAGGTTTCACGTCTTTTCTTCCCACCTCTGGCCATGGCCTAGAGCTATAAACTGAAAGAGGCTGAGCTCCCAAAAAAGGCTTTATAATTTAATTGCATGAAATATTTAGAATGCAGGTCTCATTTTCGTTTTAGCAGCATCATTCATCCATTTCATCGTTGCTATTTCAATCAAAGCTTTCTTGAAATAGCAGCTTTGTGGCAGAGTCCTGGCCATGGTGCAAAGGCAAAGCTGTGTGCGCAAGGTCAGCTGCACGGGTTTGATTTTCAGTAATGATCAGTGCAAAGCGCACACTGAACAGAAAGTCCACCTCTGCCCGTGTGTGCCTGACAAATAGTGCTGCTCTGCCTCCAGAGGTACAGAACTGATATGAGCAGTCGCAGCCTGAGGGCACGGCACACTTCAGAGGTCGAGCATCACCTAAATAAAATACAAATCCACATTATCGAGGCAGACCTGACACTATGCGGAGACAGATTTTGCTTCTGAAACAGATTTAGCTTGAATTTTTGCCCTTCTAAATACCAGCATTCATCAGGTTAGGTTATTTTCCAATGCATAATAATTCCATATAAAGGCTATCTGGGAGGCTGCAGCAAGCAGATTAGCACAGAAAGCGACCTCATGTTTTGAGCGGGAGGACGGAGCATCGCTGGCTCAGCTCCCGCTTCTCCCCGGTTTTGGCCGTGCCAGAAGCGAGCTGACAGGAAAAAGTGAAAGGGAAAACAGCAGCTGCTGGGGTCTGCGGGCTCCCTCGGCTGCGCAGGTTATTATAAATATTGCATTAGAAACATTAGTAGGACCACACATAACGGCAGCTGGCCCAGAACATTTAAGCCTCGGGCGTGAAATGGAGACGCAGCAAAATATTCTGGTGCAAGGGTCAGCCCTCCCCACCACCGCGCCAGAAATTAAGAGGAAACAGGAAAATCTGCGTTTGTTCTCCCAGCTTCAAAGCTGGGAAACCTCACACCAGGCCATGGCAGTGGGGAGGGAGCAGGAGTTGGGCTGTCAGGAAAATGGCTTGGGTGGTGAAAGCAAGGGTGAAAATCGGGTAAGTGGGAGCACAGGAGCTGGGGACAGGAGAGTGCTGGGGCAAGGAAGAAGGGGTGCAGGTCTCTGTGGCACAGCTTAGCCTCTCCACCCTTAAATAGCGGCTGGAAACAGAGCTGGGTTTTGCTTTGCTCTATCTTCCACTTTTCTTGAAGGTGCAGGAGGTGGCAGCACCCCCAGTCCCGTGGGGTGCAGATGGGCTGAGGGGATCAGACCATAAAATATGTCCAAAATGCTCTTTTCTTTGATCATTCCCATTTCTGTTGATGCTTTTTTGCTTAGAGTCAGAGAGCCATGAAGGTTGGAAAAGCCCTTGAAGATCAAGTCCAACCACCAACCCAATCTCACCATGGCCACTAAACCAAGTCCCCAAGTGCCACATCCACGCGATTTTTTAACCCCTCCAGGGATGGTGACTCCACCACTGCCCTGGGCAGCCCCTTCCAGTCCCTGAGAACCCTTTGAGGGAGAAATTTTCCCTCAGATCCAATCTCACCCTCCCCTGGCACAACTTGAGGCCATTTCCTCTCATCCCATCACTTGTTCCTGGGGAGCAGAGCCTGACACCCTCTCGCTACCCTCTTCTTTCAGGAGCTGCAGATAGGATAAGGTCTCCCCTCTCACCTCCTCTTCTCCAGGCTGAGCCCCCCAGCTCCCTCAGCACCCTTCACCCCTCCATGTGTACCATCACAGAGGCCACAGTTGGTTTCTGATCGCTGAAGTACAAAAAGAGAACAGCCACGGTGCTGGGTGAGGGAAGGGCTGCTTCATGCATTATCGTGTCTGGGGGAAGCTTTTGGAGTCAATCAGGGCAATATGGCATAAATTTGTAAAGTCAAGGCCCAGCCAAATCCACTGAAATTTGTCAGCCATGAATCGGTGGGGGAAGGACTGGAAAGATAGAAGCTAAGACAGGAGCTGCATTGCGAGCACCACGGCAACAACAAGGGTTTGGTTTGTGTTGGGTTTTCTTGTTGGTTGCTTTGGGGTTTGTTTTGGTTTATTTTGTTTGTTTTTAAAGTTAAATCACTCTGTCTGCAGAACTGCAGTTGCTTCCAACATTCATTGCTCTTACTAAAAAACAAATGCTAAGCACAGAGCAGAGTAAATACAACAAAGCAGATAAGCCCAAGAACAGAAGGGAAAAAAAATTCAAGTTTACGAATTATAGAATGACTTTGCCTTAATGTCTAAAGGAAAAAGCAAGCAATCACTCCAGGGGAGCTAAACATGGACAAGTTTCTGTCTGCAATAGATATACAGAGCAAAGCTAAAGCCAGGGAAAAGGGGATTTTCCAATGGTAACACTGACAGAAGAGACAGAGAGCTGCCACAGCTTTAAAAAAATTAAAGCTAATGAATGCAAGCAGCAGAGTCTTTATCCAATTTTACATTTTACTTTTTAAGAGGAAGGCTAGCAAGTGACAAGTGAATTGAGACAGGAATGGTAATGCCACAAAAATACCCTGGCGAGGAGAGGAAGGCAGGAGTGGTTTGCAGGAGGGGGCACTGCACAGTCTCACATTTGGTCCAGCTCCTGGTGCTTTGTCCAGGGGCAGGGGAAGGTGAACGCATTGTGAAACACCTTTTTGTCCAAAATTGAATGACGTGATCAGAAAACTAAGAGCAGAGGACTTTAGGGTACATTCTTCTTCAGAAATTATTATTATTAACAAGTTACTGTATCATTTTGCACTGGTGATCTTCATCTTTCTCTTACTTTCTTTTCCTCTAGTTACAAGTAGAAATGGTCCCAGGGCTCACATGATGAACTGAACTACGGTCTGACCTAATCCACTATAAATTACAACAATTACGAAACCCCTCCCCAGATCCTGATCCATCCACTACCACAGCAAGGAGCACCACTGAGCTGAGAGCAGCTCCCCTTCCAACCCTGGCTCAGCTGGATCAAGGTTTATCCAGCAAGATTAAAGAAATCTTATTTTGGGAGAGGGAGAAAGCATCCATGCTGTTAACACAGTACTGCGGACAGCATCCCATTGGCTTTTGGGCTCATTTCCATAAGGATGCCAAGTTTCTGATTTTAATTGGTCATTGTACTGAATCACTGCAGGCTCAGCTCTCATTGCTCCTAACGAAGTGTTTCTGGACACTACAGATGTATTTGGGACCTCAATTTCCCTTCCAGCTTCAGGGCACACACCCCAAGTGGGCTTTGGTGCAAAAATCCCCATCCCCACATCTGGCCAACAGTAGTGTCACTGAATTGAGTCACTTTGGCTCAACAAAACACACCATCCATCGGTGGCCTGCTAGGTGTGGCAGTGATGTGTGGAAGAGGAGATTCCTGTGGGTTGGGATTTTTGGGAGTCCTCCACAGACCCCAGACCACAGGCTTCTGCACCTCCTCTCTTGCATTTAGCTCTCCTGTGCTCTGAGATAACTCACTTTTAAACACATTATGCTCAAATAAATATAGGCCACAAAAGCACTATTTAAGCAATATAAAAGCAATCACCATTAAGATGCTTTAAAATAGAAGACAGTAATATCAAGAAAAATGATTAACACGACTGTAGCTATTGAGAAGCTCTTGGAAAAAAAAAAGAGTAAAAGTCCATCCTTTAACCCTTTCCTTGTACCACTGAAACCCGGAGCTTCAACATACAAGCCTGAGCACCGTTCCATATACCGAGACACCAAATTCTTGTCAAGGCTTATGGGAATTTAAATATCGCCAACTACTACCACTTGCAAAGCAAAAAAAAAACAAAAAGTAAAAGTAAAAGTAAAAGTACTGATGGTGGGACAGTCGAGACCTCTCCTGGTCTCCATTTTGGGACCAAATCACCTTTCCTTCATCCAAGCCATGCTGCTGAAGTTGATGCAGAAACCCTTAGCTCTGTATTTGGCAGCATTAAGGACCTTAACAGTTCAATAAAATCTTTCACGCAGAAGTCTCCATTCACAGGAGGGGAAGTCCATGATGAACAGATAGTCCTCAACTCCTGTATTTTAGCAAATCTTGAGCGCATTTGCCTTTGGTGCCAGCTATGATGCATGCCATTATCTCGCACCCAGTGGACCATGTGACACTCAGCACACAATATTGATCTGCAGTCTGAATTGCACTGGTCACATCACGGGCATTTCAATCCCGCCTATAACTTACTATAGAAAATAACCCACATGTGATTTCCATTGTGCCATTTAAACTAGAACTCCCACTTATTAAACTGCATTAAAAAGCATTTTTACAAGCTCTACTAATGGTCCTTAAGTACCTTTAATTACAATCCAGGCTCTCACCAGACAGCTGTGCCCCTTACACATCCCCAACACCCACAGTCCCACCCAGACTGGGATTTACTGGTGCTGGTGTGGTGCTGGTGTGGTGCTGCAGTTCCAGGCTGATCCCTGATCCAGAATCTCCTTTTAGATTCGCACACCCCTGCTCCTCCACAGCCCTCACAAAAGGATGCTCGGCAATAACCGCCCCCCTTCAGCAGGGACGCACTGTCCCATGGAGGCTTCTCCTCTCAGATCCACCCCAGCTAACACCCCTGAGGATGAGTATGGTGCTAGTTTATGGTGGGCAGTGGCTGCTATGAGCTGCTGCAGAGCAGAAGTTAGTATTACAAATAATTCACATTACCAACTGCACTGATAAGGCACTTAACAGTAATAAAAATCAGAATCACTCCACAGCAATAAAACATCAGTTTAAGAAGTCCATCAAGATGTGAAGAACCACAAAGGCATAAAATTGTTTCAATCAGCTGCCAAGAAAGGTCTGGTTTCTTTGATGTTTTGGGTCTTTTTTTGTTGTTTCTTTCGAAGTTGCCAGCTAACAAAGCAAAAGCTTTGCATGAAACAGACTCATTTACATTGCATTCAAAGGGTGGAGGTAGGGGTTAATTGTCTCCACTAGATCAAAGAGTGCAGCTCCCTTGTGCTTTTGTTTAAAGCCCTAGGTCTGTAGGGCGAACAAAAATCCTCACCCAAAAAGCTGGCACCGACTTATAACACTCACTGCCTTTTGGTGCAAACCGCCTAGAGAGAATATTACTTAATTTTTAGTGTCTCTATAAAGAGCCATTATTGAAAGATCTAACCATAGAAGTATCCTCAAGTGAAATGTGGAAACAGTGATCTGGACAAGTAAAAGAGATCTAAAAGCCCTGGTTTTGCCAGCAATAAGATCACAAGCCAGGACTGTCAAAGTTTAGAAATGCAGGGTGGCAAAGTCTGCCCAGTTTTTCAGACCAGGAGACCAATTTTAAACCGGATCTTAGAACACACAGGACGTTTTCAAAGATGCACATTAAGCGATAATGCAGGCGATCAGGAGCAGTACTTTGGGGACCAGGCAGGGTGTGAGGAACTGCATCCTCCAAAGGACAAGCTGAGCTCATGAAAGAGGCGTGCAAGTATTTCACTCAGGATTTACGTAGCTTTGCAAGGTAGGCAGCCTATGAAGAGAATAACACCCATGGTAATTAATGCTGTCCAAGTTGGAGAGCTAATGAAGCTGCATTGCTCTCGCGGTGCCAAGAAGGAGCCTCTCCATTCTAGAGCTGTGATCAATCTTCACATCTCCGATGTTGTTTTCATATGAGCATTGTAATCAAACTAACACCTTTCGAATCACACGCAGTAAGGACAGTTTTCACTGGATGCGTATTTCCCCATTTCAAACTCAAGCTCAGAGCAGGAAGGTGGGAGGACTGGTGTCCTCTAGAAACATGCAGGGAGCAGTAATTACCTCCAGCTCTAAAAAGATTAAGAGTGCCTGACAATTGCCATCTTCCACATTAATTTGAAAACACTTATTTATTTAAATAATAGCCTGAAAAACCTGCACCCTGACATAAAGCTGCGTTGGCTCCTTTTACATGTCCTCAAGCACCCCCAGGAAGGTGACAGAGCAGGGTGGAACACCCAGGTTTTGGGGACAAAGGGAAGCAACACCCAGGGAGGAGAACAGAGCAGGTATACAGCAGTGAATGCCCGCTGCCCTGCAAAGGGACAGCAAGAACTCCTGCAGGACTAGCAAAATACTCCTAAAAATGGGCCTGGTAAAATTCAGGTTTGTCAGGTGCAAGATTTGCTCTGTACTCTTCCAGTGTGTTTGATGCCTCACACAGGTTAACACCACAGGACACAGACACCTCTGTTCACCGTTTCCTCCTTGCCAGGCTACATAAACATCTACTTTTGCCACCAAAGCCATGCATTTGCTAAGAGCAGCAATTTTCAGTTGCACTTTTCATCCCGTATATCCAAATTGCAAAAGAAAATAGGGTCCTACAGCTTGTTTTATTCATCATCATCATGGCTAGACTTCGCGAACGAAGATAAGGGAAGGACACTTCCCATACTTGCTGCAAGCACGCTGATGGCTAAAAAGGCCGATGCAGGATAGGCAAGTCCGGTTGCAAAGGGCACAGCAGAAAGCCTCCTTAGACGGTATTATATCTTCTTAGCATCGCAGCTATTATTTTAGCATGGAGATTAGATCATTTATGTTTCTGTGTGAATTTGCCAGAGCACGCAAGGGTCGTTTCCACACTAATTTGCACACTCACACAACTGATGGAGGTTTCAAGAGCAGCACCCGAGGGACAGATTTGCAGGGTGTCCCAGCATCCAACCCTCTTTGTATCAGCGACATGCAGGAAAGTCAGTGAAAAGTAGGGCTATTCAGACATTTTAATATCTTCAAAAGGAAGACATCTACATTCTCTTCCCCACCACACTTCCTAGTATCACCAAATGGTCTTGGTGCCTGGCCAGAGAGGTCAGACCATTGATCTAACAGTTTCTTATTTGTGGTCCTTGCAGGAACACACTGATCAAGGCAGTTTTGGATAACAGCAGAGGAAAAGGTGTTGACAGGAACAGGGAAATTAATTTATGGTCAGAGCACCACAAGCCCAGAGCCACACGCGCCTTCTGCACAGTAAGAGCGGTCTCTCCTTGTTAGGGCTGAATAATCAGAAATCAGAGCAGACAGAAAGAAAATAGGCTGTAAAAGTGTCAGACTGCTCAGGCAATGGAGGCGCAACTCTGGCAAAACAGGAAGATTAGCAATGGAAATAGAAATAAGAAGTTAACTGCAGCCTCACATTGGCTGTTTTGGGGGAGGAGAGAAAGAATTGGTGGGCTTTAGAAATAGAAAGAAAACTTAGAAACTTAAACACAAGCCCTCTTGGTCTGCTGTGGCCAAGATGCAATGATCAGTACCAACACCACCATGTCCACTAAACAATGTCCCGAAATGCCACATCCACAGGTTTTTTGACATCATGGGGTAATGCACTGGACCAGGTTTAGCTGAAGCACAGACACTCAGCCGTACCTTTCCCCAAAGCTCTCCAACTTGCATGACTGTGGGCAGAGCAGTGATGGGAATCTCAGCAAGGTTGCTGCAGCACCATCATCGCAATAACTCAAGCTAATAGTCTCTCGTTCTTCCCTTCTGGTACTTCACAGAGAAAACCACCAGATTAAAAGGCTGTTTTCTAGCTGAAGACTCTCCAAAAGAAACTGCTGTAACATCAGGCAGAAGTGACTAAAAAGCTCACTGCCAGAGTTTTTGTTCACACCTCCTCCTTCAAATGCTTACCTGTATCTGGATGTATTTGCCATATGCTCTCCTCCTGCTGTGCTACCCTGTACCACGGCTGCTGCTACCTGGTATGCCAAATATTTCATGAACCCGACTCCCCTCGCTCCTAAGCCCAGGACAGCAACACCTCTTGTCTTAAGGCTACTCAGGAAGCATCATCCCATGCTGCAGCAGCTCATCTGTAAAACTCATCCTACCAGACACTCAATACAGAAAAAAAATCTTACTAATGTGCTGAATGACAAAAATAGCCTTGTGTCATCTAAAATAGAAGGTGCAATATTTTAAAATTTATTTCCTTATAGTATTTAAGCTTAATAACTCCTCAAAAATAACTCCAAGATGTAGATTTTTTTCATCAAATAACAACAGTAACTAAAACATAATCACTTTGCCACGCTGAGTCAATGCACCCACTGCCTTGCTGTGTCACTTTTAACGTCATTAAAACTCACATCAATATCAGCACGATAGAGATTACACAATTTTAAAGAGAAAAAGCACCTTGCAAATGAGACGCCCCCAGGTGGAATGAAATCCTCTCGCCAGAGGGAGCACACACGGTCACCACCTCTTCACTGACAACTGATTGACTTTGGGAAAAGGCAAACAGGTCAATAGCAGGAACCATCGGTATCAGGTTAAAAAAAAAATTAAAATCCAGGATCCCTGTGCTTTATCTGTGAATTCACTCAGTCTGGAAATGCTCTGCTCACACACATCAGCACAGGCAGTAAATCAGCAAAAGTTCTGTTGATCGCATGGGTTTCCATACAGCAGGTACCATTACTTAAATCAGAAAAGGACAGAAAATGGTGCTTAGTTTATGTATGTTTTCAGCCATTTTAAATGAGAATAAATATGAGTCAAAGACAAACTCAGCAGAAAGCCTTTAAGAGTCAGAAGCGGAGCCTGCATGGCCCCAGACAGGACTTCATTAACATTATTCATTCACACCCATCTGAGGGGCTTCGGCAGGGCTAAGAAAACCCAGAATTTACCTTCTTTAGCAGAAGAAAAGGATTAACTGGCGTAAAGTGCAGCGGCACTGTGCATGCTGTGACCCGAATGCCGCGTAAGAAAGAAAACAAACGGGCCTTGCCCCCTCGTCCCTCCCCCTTAAATCTCGGGGAGCTCCCTGCAGACCAGTCTGCGCGGGAACGGCGGCGACGTGCCCTAAAGGCAGCTCAACCCCCTAGAAACACGCGTTTTAGGGTAACGGGGGGAGCACACCAAAGCATCCCCAGCAGACCCAGGGGCCCATCGCCCTGTGCCTTGAGCTCGCCAAACGCCGCTGGTAAAAAAATCCCCAAAGCAGGTTTTACACAGCCTCAACAACAAGCGGTGCTCACGGCAAAGGCCAGACAACCCTGCAGGCAGCGCAGACTAGGCCGCACTGGTTGGGGGGAACCGGGAGGATGCAGCCCATGCTCAGAACCGAGTTGCCCCACCACGGTCCCCATCACCACGATTGCTGCCAGCTACCCGCTCTTCTGCGGGTCTCACCCCACACTCCTATAGCAGGAGACAGCAGAAATCTCCCACACTTTTATCTCCATCACTTTCGTGGGCTTTCACATGTGCCTTCACCTGCCTCTTCAGCCTAGCTCCCAAAGCCACATTCATAGAATCACACAATCATTAAGGTTGGAAAAGCCCAACCGTCAGCCCAACACCACCCCGTTACAACAGAGTAAAGCAGTACCAAATGTAATTTACAAAAAGTAAACCTCTACCAAATTCTATTGTCATAATCTAAAAGACTAGAGGAGTAAAAACAGAAAACCCAAACCTAAATCCATCTACAGCTGAAACACTTCAGTGATAACTACATTAAATTTCTTACTTACCACCCAGCTGGGAACCACCAAGCCCAAGCCTAGGAAAAACTAAGGGGGCTCTTCCACGCCTCCCTTTAAGGGCCATCAACCCTCCTGCAGGTGATAATTGTCAGTTTACATTAAGATTAGCTGGTGCCTAATTAAGGCCTGCTAATTCCGCTAGGCTGATTTTGATCAATGACACTACAATTAGTGCAACCATGGATTTATTTAAACTTGAATTAAGAGGCAGAATTAGCATTTTAAATAATTTGGGGCACTCCATCCCCACAATCGCTGATTTTTGCATACCAGCTGTACCTGATCTGCAGTCTAAGCCTCATCAATGTGTTTGTGTCTGTCTCACAGGGGTCAAGCAAACCCCTCCTGCTAAAGGCACATCCCCATGCTACTACTGCCATGATTATGTTACCACTGCTGTCTAACTTTGCACTTCCTATTTAATCAAAAACCGCTGTTCAGCAAACAACTCAGTTTCTCATCTATATGTGTGAAGTCCTAAAGCTCAAACTCGCTGATGCAGGCACCAGAGCTTCCTGGGTGCTGCTGTCATTGCACAGGGGGGGTGCACCATCCCCACAGCTTCATTTATTTACCTCAATGAAACTTCTCAGGCCTCAAATTTTCTTCCATGTATACCCATAAAAGCACAATACTGTGAATATTGCTGACCCTGTACTGAAATCACTCCTAATCCATGGACCCTCGGTCCCAAGAGCATCTTCAGGATGTGTTTCCAGCTTGTGCACAAGTGCTCTTCAGTAAATTGTTGTTAAAAGAGAATGAGAAGGATTAATTTAGGAACAAAGGGACATGTTTTAATTGCTGTTAGATACTTCAAGGCGTGTTTCATGGGGCCATAAATAAAGTGCCCCAAGGAAATGAACACACCAACATATCACATTCAGGACAAAAATTAATGACCCCATAAAATACTCCCTGGTGTACCTTAAAGCTAAACTGGCAATATTTATAAATTAAAAATTAACATTTCCAAGCCTCCTACTGGCAGCAGCTGGATTGCTGAAGAAATTACTGACAGCCTTAAAACAACAGAACAAACCAAACCAAACCAAACCAGGACAGCAGTCCCGGCACTCCCAAGGTATTTTCTTCTTTACCAATTCCAGCTCCTGATAAACAACAGATGCAGGCTGGCAGCAAACTTGTTACTTCTGAACTTGTTCTCAGGATACAGTATAATATATTGTTGATATTGATGTTATGTTGACAATCCTTTGACCTTGCAAAATTTCACAGAAGAAAAATGCGTAGGTCATGGAGTGAGCTGCAATTTCTTTTTTTAATGACAGGCCAGTGAAGATTGAAGGAGCAGTTCCCAACCTGGTATCAATCACTATTTTTCACTGCCTTCAAAACTGAGGAAACCTGTTTGATAAATGATAGTATTTTCAAATTTACCCAATCAAAATGTGTGTAGTCTAAAACTCTAGTGTCAAAATCTCACATTTGTACACATTGTTTTGACAAGGAAAATAATTTGTTTTGCAGAATTTGCTTCACCAAAATGAGCTTTGTTGAAGTTGGTGGACTGGAAACTCAAGAGTCAAGGTTTGCTTATGGTAATGGCTGGCCAGGGGGCCAGTCTATCTCTTGGAAAATGTTGATGCTGTGAATACTGGGAAATGCTGATCTGCCTAACAGAACTGGGAACTTTGGGCTGTTTTAAGGAAAAAGTAGCCACTCTGGGGCCTCCTCAAAGAATTCATGTATTTTGCCATGGTGCTAAGCAGACCCTTTAGAATTGGGATTGTTCAGCCTGCAGAAGACAGGGCTCCTGAGGAGACCTTAGAGCACCTTACAGGACCTGAAGGGGCTACGGCCACTGCATCATTGTCATATAAGTCCCTGCTGTGTTGTGGCAGTGACAAGGTAAGGGCCTTTCACACTAATGGACTCTTAAAGAAAACCCAACCCAAACCAACTTCCCCAAAAAACCCCAGAAGAAATAAGTGTCTTGCTCTAGTCTCATTAATATAAAAAAATTGAACAGAGGTAATGTGAATTGAATTTCCACGGTATTTGCAAAATAAAATTATCATTTGCAATAAAATCTATGATATTCACATTAAAAATACAGACATTCTCAGGAAGAAAGCACACTGGATTAATAACTGAGTAGCTGATGTATGGAAAAGCAAACATCAGTGGGACGACTGGGAGGAAAAAAGCACTTCACATCATAGCAAAATAATTTGTGCCATGGGTGTTAACAGCAACAGGAAAACCATCTAAAATTATCTGGGAGAGATGGGCCTATCCAAAACCCAGCCCCGCCAGGGCAGCCGGACCCAAGGCCATGCACCCTGCGAGGGGCATGGAAGGGAACAAATGGCTTTGGGATTTACTGTAATGCCATGCATTTCAAAAAGGAAATGTATCTTTAGTTTTTAAGCTTTGCATTTCTTATTTTGCTCTTCGCACCCCATTAAAATAACGGATTCCTTGCTTTTTCAGGGTTTTCTCTGTTTTGACACCGCTCTCATTCTGCCTTTGTTTCTGAAATTATTGCTGAAAGGAAAGCGCATTTTTCATTTCCACTGTAGCAATGGAGCCACACGAACGCAATATGCAGCCAAGTTGTGGCATGGGTCTGAGGAAGCAGATTCACAGCCGAGCTGCACAGCAGCCCCCCCACACCCTCAAAATGTCACATTTGATTCCTGATTCACTTTGGTGAGTGGCAAAAACCCCTTTGGTTCCCTTCTGAGCCGACACTGGCGAAGGCAAATTATTTGTTTATCCAGTGGCACCATTTCAATGCCCCCTTTTTTGGTATAAGTGATACATTGAGTGCAGAGCTTGGACTGCAGCTATCAAAAACCCCATCAAATCACGGTGTGTGCCAGCGAGCATCCCGCAGAGTCGCCTGCTCCCCAGCTGGGTTTTGGCAGGGGGAAGGACTGGCAATACATGGAGATGCTGCCTGAAGTGCAATTTTGACTCTCTGATATTTTCCCTTTCTGGGAAAGCTGCTGGAGCCCTGGCAGCATCCCCCAAGGAGCGGTGGGACCTCAGCAGCAAGGCGCATCACCACACTTGTCCTTGGTTTATCTCGTCATCAAGTAGAGTCACTTGGCAATAATTTGACAGGGCCACCACACATGTCTCCACAGCACCTCTGGGCATACATTGAATTTACTTCTGTAACTAAAGCAAGGGACAAAGGCCAGAAAGAAAAGAGAAAAAATAAAGAAATAGAAAAAATTAGGAAAATTCATCTCCAGTCGCAACTCTCCCATGTTTTCCCACTTACAGAAATTATGATGGCAATCAAAAAAGCATGTGCAAAGCTTAAGGATGGAAATTTCCTTTCAGTGTCTTAGAGGGGTTTTGCAGCTTTCCCCTGCCAGAAGCGGGTGTGGGTTTCTCAGCTCCCATCAGCACTGGCTGCGCTCAGCTCGAGGCTCAAAAACCTCATTTTTGTTGTGAAATAAAGCGGAGGGCAGGCAGGGAATCTCAAATTACCAATAGCGTTGGGGGAGACAGATATGGAAATCAATAAATGTAGGAGATTTATGTGGTAATAAGCCATAATGCACAAGCTACTAAGATGTTAGAAAAGATAACTTTTAATTTGCTTAAGAGCAGGGATCTTTGTTCACGCTGCGTTTCCAAAGAAAACCCTGTATTTTTTAAAAAGGAGTCTGTTGAGTTACACCGAAGGGTTCAACCCAAGCGAGAGCCAGGCACCCTTGTTTGTCCCTGCTCCCATCCACACTGGGAAGCTGAGCCCGTCCTCACACCCTCAGGGCCTTTCTCATAGCTATACCTGTTACCAGGGCTGTACATGAACTGGAGGGGACTTTTTATATATTTATATATATATATATACACATATGTCCACACACACACACTTTTATACATATAAATATACTATTATATATACCTACATATAAAAACATTATTTGTGTCTGTAAGTACAGACAGTGTGTACTTACTCAAACTGGGGGAAGCCATAAAGAATCTGCTTAAACACAGGCTCCCGTCCTATCCCTGTGTCGATTTTATCACCAGCATTTACTCTGGCACAGAAATAATGTTTATTGCCCAGGCCTGGGGGCAGAGTGAGGCATGGGAGGCAGTGATGAGCCAGCCCTGTGCCACCATCCCGTGTCCATTGACCATTGCCATATTATTTGGGCCATCAGCACCAGGGCATCACACTGCAGCCAATAGGACATAAACCATGAACTTTCCCATTTTTCTCCATTTTTTTCCCCCAGATAAATCTCTATGAAACCTCTTGTGGAAAAAAAAATAGTCAACAGAATATAAAAGTCATTTTAGTGAAATGGAGCTTTCTGAGCCTAAGTCTGAAAACCAGCACCTGTGAATTTTCTTCCTCAAGGTCTCATAAGGGCATCTGGCATATTCTTCCATAAAGCAGAAAGTGCAGGATAGAAATTTGAGAAACAACTTCCCATGAAATAGCTTTAACTTTGTTTGTCTGTTAAGCTTCCTAGCTGCTTAAACCTCTAAATCACTTGGAATATTCAAAACTCTGGCTCTGGCACTGCTGTACAGTTGGCATGATGGCAAATCACTGGCTGGCAGCCCAGCAAAGAGGATACAGTGAGCAGTTATATCGTTTATTGAACCTTTATATTGCAAGTGGTGTTCCCTAAACCCATTATTGCACAGCACACCAGTGAATTACAGCTGGTATGTATACAAGGGTTTTCATATTTCAGTGTCTTCTCCACTCTGTCACATTCCCTTGTTATAAATTTTGCTAAAAGAACGTACACGTTTGTCAGGGCACGTGTTCTATATCACCTACTTGCTGCTAAATTATTTACAGCAATTGGGCAACGTCCACTGTGCCATATGTTGTTGGGATAAAACCAAACACACACAAAAGAGAACCTGAAAACACAATTTACGTAAAGAAAAATGATTTAACTGTAAAGAGGAAATTGAGGCTTTATTTTCTTGTCTGGTCACTAAGCTAAACCCCATGGGACACAACTCAACGTCCCTTCACTAAGGTCAAGTTGGCACCAAAAATCTCCAGAGCCTGCAAAAACCATCAGTAAGAGATATGCCCCTAAATAACTCAAACCCACATTAGGGGCCCACAGAACCCTGCTCTATTGACACACACTTCAGTGACCTTAATCTGTGGAGTTCATAAATAAGACAGAAAATGACACACACACTTAGCGGACTTAATAAGCCCATTCTGCAGAGGGTCACAGCCAAAATTTCGTTATTGGTGACCTTGAGTTGCTAATTTCTGAAGTGATAATGAGATGTAACTTACACGTTTTACACCCGAAGTGTGGTAATGGAGAGATTCTTCTCACCTCAGGAAGCTTTGCTCTAATTTAATACATAACAACCAGAAAACAATTGTGGATTTCACACCTTTTTTTTCAGTGCTATCACCTTCAGTAGCAGTGCAGCAACTCTAAATATCATTTCTTACTTGAGGAATAATTCTGCAGAACTGCCTCTTAGCAGAAAGTAGACAGAGAAAACAAAACCATTGGCCTCTATTCATTTTTTTTAAGTGCTAAGGATATATTTTATATATTCAATAAAAATCTGTTGGTACTTCTAAATGAGGCTGAATGCTGCATTTTCATGTATTTGTGAGATTTTGCAGTAAGTGCAAACCAAGCACAGATGCAAATGAACACACAGTATATAAACTGTTATTTTTTAAAATCACATTTTATAAACACAGGATTTTGATTAAAAAATCCAACTTCAAAATCAAATTTTTAAGATAATTTATTTAAATAAAGTGTTGTGTTTGGCCAGCACTACCAAGAAATAAGTTTGGTGCAATAAGCCATACAACACTTGTAGCTCCAGTGTTTTGTACCTTTGGTGTTTTGACTGCCGGTCTGTCCTGGTGTCACTGGGAATGGAGTCACAGAATTAGTTTTCTATCCAGGAAAGCCGCATTTCTGCCCAGACTGCAGTACTTGAGTTCACTGGAACACAGCTGCTCAGACACTGGTGTAGTTTTGGCCAGCCATGGTGTGCAGTGATCAAGGTCTGCAGCAGTTTGGGGTTACCCAGGTGCAGAAACTGAGGGAAATGAAAGCCAGGGCACCTGACCCAAGCTGGCAACAGAATTATCTATACCATAAACGCCACACTCACTGTAAATTTTGCTTGTAGTTTTGGGGGTTTTCCTTGGGATATACCTCTCTTTCCTCAATGGCAGGAAGGAGTCTCACCCTTCTCTCTACTTCCAAGGCCTACTCCCCCACTCGTTGTGACTATCACAGCTTGTAACCACTATATTGACTGGTTATAACTTATTATTATTATTATTATTATTATTAT
>NW_010194756.1:0-496 GCF_000695765.1 Mesitornis unicolor
TGATCATGAAATGATAGAATTCTTGATTCTTAGAGAAGAAAGGAGGGGGGTCAGCACAAAGAAAGAAAACCAGCCTGGAGGAACAGAGAGCTTTGACAGGATCTCAGAAAAAAGAGGAAAGTCTATGAGCTTTGGAAGAAAGGGAAGGCAACTCAGGAGGACTACAAGGATGAAGTGAGGTCATGCAGGGAGAAAATTAGAAGGGCTAAAGACCAACTAGAACTCAAATTGGCTAGTTCTGTGAAGGGGAATAAAAAAGGGTTCTATATATTAACAACAAAGGGAGGGCCAAGGAGAATCTCTATTCTTTACTGGATTCAGGGGAAGCCATAGTGACAAAGGATGAGGATAAGTCTGAGGTACTCAATGCCTTCTTTGCCCCAGTCTTTAATAGTAAGGTTAGCTGTTCTCTGGGTTCCCAGCCCCCTGAGCCAGAATACAGGGATGGAGAACAGAACAAAGTTCCCATGATCCAAGAGGAAATGGTTAGTGAACT
>NW_010194757.1:0-820 GCF_000695765.1 Mesitornis unicolor
CATGCTGTGTGCTCCTGAGCTTGTTCTCACATCTCGGCACTAGCAGGTGGGCAAAGACCTAAAGCTGTGATGGGACAAGCTCTGTGCACCACTGCCATATCCAACAGCCTTACTACATGTCCTAACTGGCAGATAACTCCATGCTTTCCATCTATTTGGCCAGCTGGGTCCTACTTGCTCAGATACACAGGCCAAGTGATGGAGGCTACAGTAGAAACAGATTAGATCAATAAAGTCACTTAGACTGGTTTTTCTTTTCGATCTCTGCCAGTCAGTCCTTCCTACAAAGACTTTTCTATGTATTTCCCACTGTTCCTGCATTGAAGAATTAGGTGTTGCTTTCAGTGCTTGACAGTGATGTAAAGAAAGTCAAATTGACTCCTCATTGGCCATCTGAGACAGCAGCAGTAACCTCTTTATTTTTATTTTCAGGATACAGCTTTAAAATTAGCCAATGAATGTGTGCATCTGAGGGAAAGGTATTGATATGCCAAGATACCAAGCTGCAGGGCACAACCTACACTCCAATTTGTCAGAGAGAGAAAAAATGTTTGTGTGGGCAGGTTACCAAAAGTATTTTCCATGAGAGTGTCTGGTTTTCTTTTGAATTTCTTGTGAAAGTAACCCAGGGTGCAATCCAGGTCATCCTGGAGTAAACTCTGAGATCACCAATGTGTCTAGTACCACTGGAGATGAATGTCCTGAGATGTCCCTTCTGGTCTCTAGATGTCCCTCTAGAGGAATGCAGAGCTTCTCTAGGTCCTGTCTTGCAACCCAAAGCCCCTCATGGTTGTCTCATCAACTTTAGGGGAACTTGGAC
>NW_010194758.1:0-22350 GCF_000695765.1 Mesitornis unicolor
GGCACTGCTCGGCACTGGGGAGCGCGGAGCTCTCGGTTTAGAGCGGGGCTGGAGCAGCCTCATCTTAATAAAAGTTGTTTCCAGAAGGTGGAGTGTTTTATTTTTGCTCGTTTGATAGCAAACGTTTTGCGGTGCTCCGTTAGCCTGTAGTAGCGGGTGGGTTTGAAAACGCGAAGTGTCAGACTAGTGCTCTGTTTCTAGCTTGTTGATAATGGATTTAAAGATTTAGCTATAATTTCAATTCGTTTATTATCTTTGCTCAGTTGCTTCAGAACTCGTTTAAACTGTATTTTCAACAGAGATGAGTGAACTTTAAAGAAAATCAGGTCAGGCATAGATTGCGGGCATCAAACCCTTTCAGGTCCCAGAAATAGCCACAGAAGTAGCGTGACCAATTCTTCTTTCATGCTCAAAGCTTTTTATTTTTTATTTTTTGTTGGAATTTCTGGCAGATACTGGAGCTCATCATCTGAATGTTTTCAGTTTGGTTTACTGAAATAAACATGCTTTCTAAGCTTGTATTCTTATGCAATTCTATTAGTCTCCTTTGACTGTATGAGGTGTGAGTTTCTGATACAGATTGCAGTTCTTAAAATAATAAAGACTGTTTAGCCCAAGCTTTGTAGGTTTTTTTTAGGGCTTAACTCTATGAGAAGGTGAAAATGAAGATGACTGTGAGGGAAAGTGTGTATTAGCTGTTATAGGGGAGAAAATTACTTGGATATTAATAAAAAAGGTTCAGATGTTTTATTTCAGTATTCTGTACTTGAAACAACGGGGCTCTTAAGTTATTGCATGTCTTATAAAGTCTTGAAACAAGAATTGACAAATATTTATCTTGCAGTAAATGGGTCAAATGATAACATCTTCCACTGGATCTCTTATTTCTGTATTGGACAGCTTTGGTTGCTAAGTAGCTATGAATTTCTAATCCCAAAGTAAATGATGTCATAATGACATCATCACATCCTTTCACTTGATTGATTCTCATAAGAGAACAGTAATGAGATTTGATATACATGTCCCATCTCTTTAATATTCTTCCTCTGCTTCAGGGGATTTCCTGACCTGCCTGGCAAATTCCAGTGAATCACACTGAGCTCTCATAAAAAAGACGTTCCTTTTGGAGATGAGGTGGAACATTAAAGGGACAGTGGCTGATCCTGGTCTCCACAAAATCTGAGGAATTTGGCAGCTTATATTTTAAATGTGGAGATGTAGATATAAAGGGCAGTGATTTAAAAATTGGAGTTACTGAATTTGTGTGGAAAAGTGACTTGAATTTCAAAGACTCTTAGCTTGAGCTGTTCAAATTTACTTTAATTGGGTACCTGGAACTTCAGCACTGTTGAGGATCAAGTCACTTAATATGTGTGAATCTAAATACCTCAGGTGGGGCAGGGGGAATAGAGAAAGCATAAGCTGATATCTTCCTTCAGCTGACAAAATAAATTCCAGTCCTAATGGTAAATGGATGAAATCTGTCAGAAATTGCCATGTTAATGCTGTATTAAGAATTGACAGCTGAATATATTTGGTTTTTTAATAATAAGGTAGCATAATTTAACCATGGATAAGTTGGAAGCATTTTAATATCAATACTGGCATTGTAGGCAACTCCTTGTAAGAGAGTTCTACACCTTTAGGGTTTATAGAATGTGCAAGAAGTTGATGGGTTTGTTTCTTCTGAGATTAAAGGTATGAGTGGTGTCATTTGGTGATGATTAGCACAGACTGCTATTTTTTACAGTTTATTTTTGTTGTGTGTGTTCATATGAATCTGCATAAATGTTAGGCAGTTGTTTTCATGATAGTTGTTTTGTGATCATGTATTTCTTCATATCCAGTGAGTTTGAAATATTCCAGGCAGGGCTGTATGTATTTTATGTGTGTAAATCTTACTATTTCATATGCATGTTGGAAAAAGGAGAGGTGAAGCAATTTTCATGTCTGCTGTATTGAACATGTAGTTTTGTTTGGTAAAGTTAAAAGCTGAGTCTGTCTCATAGTATTCAGAGGCTGCATACTACCAATCTCGCTTGATTCATGAATATTGTGGGTTGCTAGAATGCATTTCAAAAGTAAACAATGATATGTTAGCATGGAGGGGTTGGTGGTTAATGTATTTACTGAAGATACTGACTGCTGATGTGATGCTTCTGTTCTTGCAAACATACTGCAGCATTGATGGCACTATTAAGTGTAGCAGAGTAGTAATTTAATATGAGGACTGTGAACAAGCCAAGTAGGAAGGTGGTGGGGGGAAGAGGTTTTTGGCTTTTATATTTGAATCTACTCACTGTGTAAGTGTAATCCAAACTACAGATGCTAAAAGGAAACTTCTAAATAATCTGAAAGAATTCTGCATTTATCATCCTATATGCAGTGACAAATTTCCACAAGCTTTAGATGCTTTCTGGGATGACTCAACTACGAACAAGTGATTTGGAAAAAAAATATTGTCTCTGAAGAGAATCCTTGGTGACAATTTCTTTTCAAGTTATCTTAGAATTTTCTGCTTACCATGATTTCTTCTAACTCATGCTTGCCTTGAATGTTGGAAACGAAAAATGAATTTGGACTTGGGGACATATCTGTGCCTTTCAACTGCATGTGAGATGGTCATCTGTGACATTTGCATGGTTGTGCTTTTAATATGGTGACACATTTGGTTACATAAAATGCAGAAAGAGTGCACCTCAAAGCTTTTCTGAATGCTTGTAATGGAAGGTTGATGCTGCAGTCCTGACCTCTCTGAACAGGCGATAACAGCGCAGACGGGGCCAAATAGAGACAGTGAACACTCTCACAGTCCTGACAGATCTCGCTTAAAAGACAAGGTCAGTTGTTGCAGTGGCTCAGTAAAACAACAGACAAGGCAACAAAGTCTCTTGTTGTACAAATAGCAGTAAGTAATGCAGTC
The DNA here is from genome assembly GCF_000695765.1 of Mesitornis unicolor. Classification (NCBI taxonomy): domain Eukaryota; kingdom Metazoa; phylum Chordata; class Aves; order Mesitornithiformes; family Mesitornithidae; genus Mesitornis; species Mesitornis unicolor. Next base: position 2,924 of record NW_010194758.1, read on the forward strand.
TTTAGGCTTTTGTTATCTACTGCAAGACTCAGCTGCGTTCAGATTACGGGTGAATTAGTCCTATCTGGCTTAAAAAACCCAGCCCCAACGTCTGCTTTTGTCATAAGCTCCATGTGAGAACAGAATAAAATACCAAGTGGATTATTTGATTTACTTTTTTTTTTAATTTAGATTTTTAAGGGGAAAATAATATCTGTAAAATAATAGCTGTAAAATCTGAGACTTTCTCAGGCCACTTGTGTGAGCCTTTTGTAAGGGCAACACCGGCAGCTGGTCTTTGAAATGCGTTTTGGCCCTTCGTATACTGGGAAGTAAAATAATGAAAAAATATATATTTTGTGTATGTATTGTACCCTCCTTTCTGTTACAAAGGAATTTAAAGAAGGAAAATAACACACTTTTCAATAAACCCTTTGGTTGTTTTTTTTTTGTGGATTTTCTTTCTTAATTTTTGCATAAATATATTCTGCAATAATTTTAACTGTTCAAGATCTGGCCAACGTGCAAGCCTGTGAACAGAGAAGACGCTGACCACATCCACAGCAGAGATGAGTTAATGTGCAAGGCAAGGACTAAACGATGCAGGCAGCTGCTCTCCTGTAGTTGGAACATTAGCATGGGAGGTCACGCTTTGGCTTTACCCCAAGGAAACAGCCCCGAACCATTGACATTAACATTCTGGTATCTCTAAGTTGCTACTCTGATCAGACTTAAATGTGCAGAAAATGCCACTCTTTTAACAGTAATTCTGCCTTTGTATGGGGTTAATGACAGCTTTTTGTTACAAAGGAACCCTGCGAGTTACAGGTATCACAGGTACAAGTCCCTTGACTTCAGCTGTAATTGATGCAGTGCTCTCAGTAATCAATTTGGTATCTCTGAAGTCCTGTGTTTGTCTTACTCTGTAGGAATTTCAATGTGCTGCTGTTGTCTGTTTGTTGGGGTTTTTTTTTGTTGTGTTTTTTCTTTAAAACCCCAAAAAACCCCCATCACCAAAACCTTAAAAGAAATAAAAACAAATCCAGATGTGGGCCTTGCATGCTGGTAGCTAACATTATCTAGTAGATCCGAAAAGACTTTCTATTTAAGACTTTAAGTATATTTAGGTAACAATTGTTCCAAAATTACCTTTCCACCCAAAATCGTTTCTGAAAGAATTAATCGTCCAAAAATAGAAGTTATTTAAGAATTATTAATAGAGTGATTTGTTAAGCTGGAAAATTTTGATTTTATTTCACTTTTGATCTTCATATCACATCTCTTAGAATATATATCGTTAGCATGCTTAATGCTGACTTTAGTTTTAAGCGCTGAGAATAATCATGCAAATTGAATCTTTTCTGTGCAAAATAACAATTAATTTAATGTTTAATCAGAATGCTGTTATAATGAAAAGCATACAGTGAAAAATCGGTACTTTTGATACCAGTTGTATTCACGTGCTTATCAGGCAATGCCTACACAGTTGAGATTCATTCTGTAACTTTACAAAATCATGTTAAGATCTAAGGCAGAAGAAAGGAAGAAAAAGTCATGTCAGTGGTAAATAAATAAACCCCAAAATTTAATCTGAAAAAGGTACGCTCTCAGTTACAAATCAATGGATTCCTTTCAATACAAACTAAAAATTTAAAGTAAATTGTCCTGGTCTTATCTTGAATTCTGCTTGTGCAAGAAATTCTGATTATTGTGGTTTTCGATTTGCTTTTTTTTTATATATTTTATTTTTCGCCCCTCTATGTGAAGTAAAATAGATAAAACTAAGCTCAGGATGCAGCCTGCTTTCCCAGAGAAGTTTGCTGAGTGTTTTCATCTCTTCTGAGTAGCGGGTGTTGGAGGTGAGGGAGAGAGTTTACACAGGTTGTGCAATCCCGTTTCTTCTGAACTGTGACTTACAATGTGCCCTTGAAGGGCACACGTACTGCCAGCTCTTCACCAGGCTGAACCCTAGAGTAACTTAATTTGGGACTAGTGTGATATAGCCCTGAGGAATGGGTTTTCTTCTTGATTGGTTTTTGTGGAGTTGGTGTTTGTTTGTTTGTTTGGTGGTTTTTACTTGTTTGTTTTCCTGGCTGAAATGTAGTGGAGACTCAGTCTGACAACTGATACAGTGCTTGCCTTGCACGTTAGAGATTTTTCTCTATCAAGGTGATATTGCTATTTAATTTCAGGCTACAACAGCTGTTTCCCCACTGTATGACTGTTTTATCAGTGAAGCTGAGATGAAATGAGGCAGCTGTTTTAAAAACAAGTACCATAGGAATAAAAACATGGCCTCCAGTTGTGGATACAACAAGGGGGGCAGTGTTTAGTATTCTTCTCTTCCTCAATTGTTTTTAAACGCCTAAGGAGACTCAGACAGTCACACTGGCACAAATCCCTGTTATTGCTCTGATGCTGGAAATTTTGAGTGCTGCATCTCTGTTGGCTTCTGTAAATGCTACAAATAGCAGGAAGGGATAGATAAAATGACACAGATGCTTTAATTATGATTTGATTACAGAGCAACCAGAGGAGTCTATTCTGAGGAATATGCAATTAGAGAAAATTCTGAGGACTATCTAACCTTCCAAAATTAAAATTAAAACCTTGCTCAAATAATCCCAGTTAACATTTCTGAAAGAAGATTATTCCTCAAGGATCTTGCTGCTTGTGTGATGGATCCTCTCTAGCATAGCAGATGAGTTTCAGGGTAACACAATGTCATCTTCCTCAGCTGTGTCTACTGGTTCGCTTCACCCAGCAGTCCCATCTCAGTATCCCGCGCTGGTCACGTGCAGGAGGGTGGTGCAGAACCTGCATTTGGGCTGGAAGTAAGAAGCCATCTGTGGGCTGAGGCACACAAAAAAAGGAGGAGCAGTTAAAGCATTCCTGGATCATCTCTCCGTGTCTTCTCTGTGAAAACAGAGGTTTTTCAATCTCATGAGCAAGAAAATTAGAGTTGTGCAAACTTGTTCTGCAGGTTCCAAAGGGAAGGCATAGATGGAAAATTCCATGCCTTTTTCCTCTTGCAAGCTATTTAATAGCAGAAAGCTATATGGTTAAATATGTTAAGCTACTTTGTGGGCTTAAGTGGTGCAAATGACTTGAGTTTAATTCCATTGATTTCACTAGCTGTCAGGCTTGAGCAGAATTCAGTATCTGTCCCATAGCTGAATAGCAATGTGCCTTCAGCCTCAAATGTAAAGACACTTAAAACCTCATGGAAGTTATGATCTCGGATTGTAGGCACTTCATTTTACTGAAATGAGTTCACCTCTGGACAGACAGCATCAGCCTGGAGACTGAGGGCAGAGAGTTGATAAAGCAATGGGCTGCACCTCGTAGCTGCAGGGACAGGGAGGGGAGGGCACAAACGGGTTAGGAGGCTTTCGGGTTGCAAACAGCACCATGTTCACACAATGGTGACAGTAGCTGTGAACAAATAATACTTTATTTAGTTTTCCTCAATGCTTCGCATGTTCATTTATCAGTAGTAGAAGTTTTTTTTCCCCTTTCTTATTTTCTGCAGATCCTAGTACCCAAGTATTTATCACTGATGCTTGAAAACCATTCTTCAAGTGTCACGTCAGTTACTCTGAACTACTGCTCTCCAACTCAGAAGAACAGGACCTGCCAGGGTTCCTCCCCTTGCCAAGGCTCCAGCTTGGGATGCAGAGTTTGCTTTGAAGCTGGAGTGTGGCAGCAGTGGAAGAGAGAAAGCTTGCTGAAGGAGGAGTCTTCCTGGGAGCTGCTATTCCAGCTCTTCACAGAGGCTGGGTGAAGCTCGGCTTTGTTGATCTGGATACTTGGGTGTGCTTTGAATGGATGGGGGTTGTGAGGGTGGCACCAGCTGGTTTCATTCATCTCCTGACCTTGCTCTTCACCTTGCTTGCCTTCAACAGCAAAAGATACACCTGACCTGAGACTGAGTATGGCCTGCACAGTGTAGGATAAATGACATTCAGGACACTTAAAGAATTACTCTACTTTCTGAACAGGTGCTGAGCACAATTAAGCTTAAGTGTAGCTAAAGATCAGCTGGATTCAGCAGGCTGCCAGTCCCCTTTGTTAATTGTACTACATTTTCTAGTGTAGTGCCTTCTTTAATTTAACAAATCTTTTTAAGAGCCTTCAAACCCTCCAACTTCAAAGCATTTCTGTTCCTACTGACCCATGTGTATTTCACAGGGATAAAACCTTTAGCTAGCAACTTAGGGATGTTTTGTCAAGGGTCGCCTGAATAAATTAGGTTATTTATTTTCTGTCTGAAATTCCCCGATTGGTGACTAAGAGAAACTTTGTATTAAGCTGTGCAGAGCATAATGAGGTTGCTGTAATGCTTTGATGTGGAAATGCTTAAATGCCAAAAAAAATAGTGTTATCAATAGAGAAAGCTTACTTAAAGTAGCTAGGGACAATTTATATAAACCAAATATAGATTATAGCACAGAGGTTATAGATTTTGATGACAGCCCTTTAAAACTTTAGTATCAAACATCATAGAAAGGGCAAAATAATTTTCTTGCAGATAGTTACGAGCTCAGTTCTTTCTAAAAATGAAAGCATATTTGATATCAATTCTAGAAATTAATATTGCAGTAGATGTGCAGTAAGATTTTTTGTTTCCTCACATCTCTTACAAAGCCGTTCTTTGTCAACAAACCAACTGGGCTGACTGTTAATTTTTCTGGAATTAAAAGGCTATAGTGAATTTGCACAGTGTTCGTCTCGCTTAATGAAGACGGTTACGTAAGAGTCACTTCCCCTTAGCTGATCGAATTGTATTTCCCCTGCCACTTTTTGCTTTCCCTGTTGCTTATAGATTAGCAAAACTGAGTTCGCTGTATTTTCTTCTTTTCTTCTTGTATCTATTCTTGAGGCTTATTAGCACAAAGTAGCTCTGAGCCATGGCTTGGACACCAGAGATTCCGAAAGCCTCAAATAGCCGTAATAATGGAGTTGGATGAAGGATGCTGGTTGCCATGGGAACGGTACATGTGCCACACAAGATAATGTAACTGCTGTAGTGCAGAGATCTGTGCTGCATATTGATTGCAAGATTTCTTGAATTCCTTTCAAATTTTGTGCTTTGTGCTGTGTGTTTCACCTAGCAAGTGAGAGAAGCTTATCAGCTGGACTAGATACAGAGAGATTTTGCTAATTTGAAATAAGTTGACTTTTGCATATGCAGGGAGACAGGGTCAGAACTACTTGAGAGTATTGTTAGGTTCACAGCCTTTCCTTGTTGACTTGACAGTGTTCAAAGTGTTAAACCAGAATTAATGAAGTATTGGAACTGAGGCACTGTGGGTGAGTGCTCCGAGTTAAAATAGAAGGCCTTCGGAAATGGATCTTTCACCTATGTAATGTTTCCTATGGTGGCTTGTCGCCTGGACACCTGCACAGTATCACAGTTCCCCCTGTACCTCTTCATTGCCCCTGTTGGTATGCCACTGAAAAGTTCATTTTTGTTCCAGCTTGTCAAGGAGAAATCTTATTAGGCATAGCTGTACAAAATACTATGATTAAGAAATACCACACTCGTTGACAGACAAGATGATAAGTGCAGCACTGTCATTTTGCCAAGCTGGGGGAAGCTAAAACATGCAGGTTTTAATTTGGAGGAATTCTGTGTGAGCAGGACCACACTTGGCTCTGTTTTTTTGGTGAGGTTGGAGCTTCTTTTTTCTTTAAGTGTATGAAAATCACACCTTTCAGAGTGGCAATGTCTACCAGGTTAGCGTAGTACTAGTTGTCTGCTAAAATTGTCTCTGATCTTGCGTAGAAATAAATGAAGCGGGACTAGTTTTGCTATAATTCTGCAGCCTGAGTTTTCTGGGTCTTGGCATAACGACAGAGAAACTCTAGTAATTTTCCCACTAGCCCAGATCCTCACCAGCACAGAGCAGCAAAGGTCTAGCAGTGATCTATTTGGGTGAGGTGCTGCTTCAGCGCAGGTAAGCTCTGGCACGTGGTCTCGACAGAGCCTCGTGCTCTGCTTTGGGATCCCACTTTACTCAGATGAGATCTCTAGGCCACATCAGTTCTTCAGTGAAAGGCAGTTGGGTCCACTCTTGTTTAGGATGATTGTGCAGATGAGATAATGCAAATTTAAAATGGTCCTTCCAGTGTTGCCAGAAACCCTCCTTGGCCTTCAACAGGACTGCTGGCAGTTGGCTGCTTGTCCTCTCTCTAATGGTAAAAGTGGTAACTTCCCCAGTGCTAATGTTACTGAATCAAACCTGCCACTCCCTTCCTCCCAAGTTATGTGTGGGGATACATAACCTTTAATTTTTTTCTTAGATCTGCCTCCCCAGATTTTTCGCTATGAGGAGTTGATGTCAGAACACAGATTTCTGGCAACTATTAAAAAATCCCAAACAACAAAAAAAACATGCTGTTGGCACCTGAGACTTATTGGAAGGACTCTGCTTTTTTTTTTTTCCCCCTCTCCAGTCCCTGGAGAACCTCCTGTTAGAGAAGATACTGTGTAATTATTGATCCTACAAGGTTTTTGGAGATGATGTATATCTCATAGCTGCCTCATGCGATTTGAGTCTCTGAGTGTTGTCTGAATCTACCTTAAAAATATCAGAACCTTAGGAACTGTGAGCTAGTGAGGTTTTCTGGATCTACTCTAGTTTATCTTAAGGGAGGGATGAGTAACTTAAAATATATGTGAGGTGTTATTTATCAGAAATGTTCCTGAGAGGACGTATTTAGAAATGCGAGACTATTGTGCCCTCTGACCACTGTTTGCAGGGTTGTATGACATGTAACCATGTTTGAATGTATCCCTTCAGTTTCTCCTTGGCTACTGTATCTGGTTTTAGATCCTACCACCACATCTCAGGCAGTACCCAGTTTTACTGTCAATTCAAAAAACCTGGTTGTACAGGATCAACTTCTCTGGAGTTCTCGTTGGGTCTTTCTTTTTGTACAACCATGAACAAACTGAGATGTCATCCAAGATGCCTGTTTGTAACCAAGATGCCTGCTCTGTAATGTGTAGAAAGTTAAATTTGAGACCACTTAAACATAGTAAGGGACTAGTGGCACTGCACTCTGTGTTTAATTGAAGCCATTATTTTGTAATTTTTTTTCTGGGTGAAATAATTTTCATAATTTGTGAGTGAAATTCTTAGTCTTTTTTTTAAACAAAATGTTGTATTTATAAGTGAATTAAGTGAACCTGGACATCGGACATCGCCTTAGATATTTGTAACACACAGAGACAGACACACACACAATATATGTCTGTATATACTCTACAGTTCTTATCTTTTCCTACTGCCAGTTATGCTCCTGCTGTAATATTTAAGATGACTGCTTGGATTAGGAGGTGCTTCAGCTAGGCTAGAAGTGACCTGAACTGAGTGCCAGCTGTGGCTGTGGTTTGGCCTGTGCTGTGCACCCAGCTGGAAGTAGCTTGTCACTGTAACAAGGTGTTAACATGGTTATGAACAATCACGTAGCAGTGACACGGTTATTGGTTGTCACTTGTTTGTCCTTGGACTATCATGATTTTAAAGAAACACTCAGCGTTTAAGTATAGGCAGATGTATGAATGTCTATACATACGTACAACAGCCTGGCTCCAAGTGGCTATGATTGCTAAGGTCTTGTGTACTGTCTAGTGTACAACATTCTGTAAATCTACCTTGTTTACTAAAGCTGTGGGAATTGAGTGATTACGAAGTAACAATTAACACCATGTAGCTGAATAGACTTTGGGAGTGCAGGTCTTATGAGAAATGCAACTGCTGCCCCCTCCCACAAAACTCTGGAGTGGAAGGTGGTTGCTGGGTTGAATACGATAATGTTCTAATTAAATATATATCTACTCTGTGTAGTTGAGAAAGGAATAAGAATGAATATTTCTGAAGAAAACAGCAGGAAAGTGAGCCAAATGCTTACCCTGGAAAGGTCAGCGACTTGAATGGGTCAACAGTAGTTTTTGGTGGTTGGGAATCTGGCCCTGGCATCTAGGTCCCATAAAGAGTAGAGGAGAGGTTTTGCTGTTTTTGTGGGGTTTGGTTTGGTTTGTATTTACTACAAGCAAATGGAGACTGTCTGTGGTTTATCATTCATAACTCTTTCTCCAGTGCTCATAGCAGCCTTGAAAAGGAAGCAGCAGCAGGCAGTGCACAGACACACGTAGTAAAATTTCATCTTCATGGCTGGCTGAAAAATAAAGATTGATGGTTCTGCTTCACGACGACACTCGGAGGACTGTGAGGAAGATTGTTTCCCCACATTTGCATTCAGCTACTCCAAGTATATCAATTTCCACTGAACATAAGGTTGATTTTGATTTTTACACAAGAGTTTCCAAGAAGGTGCTAGATTTACAAAAGCAGTTTCCAAGGGACTAGACAGATTTGCAGACTGATGACATACTACTAGTGTATTCCCAAGGGAAATTGGGTTTGAAATAAATAATAAAGAATTGGAGATGCTTAAGGACAACACTCAAAAGCAATTTAGACAGGCCAATGAACACTTTGATTTGTCTCAGTATAATCCCTCCCACAAAAGAAAGTTGAACTGTGACTGGTGGAATTTATTTATTGTAGCTTTATACTTTTGATGATTGAAAATTGAGCCTCAGCATTCTGTTCTACTTCAGTCTGTCTATATGCAGATTACATAAAAGTAAGCAAGTGGTTTATGAAGGTAAAATCCTGGAGGTGGGGAAGGTTTAAATGAAAATTATCAAATAATTGGTTTTATTTTAAAAGAGTATGTATATCTTAGCCAAAACAGTTTAGTAATGACAAATATTGGCATGGGAAATGCTTAGATGGACCTTAGGAAAAACTTCACAAATTCACTAGATATATATTTTTTTTTAAAGTCTGTTTTTAAAAACCCCCACACTATTTGCAGATCACATCTGTGCCAGCACTGACAGTAGTAGAAAGGCAACTCGATTTAGTTTGTTCTTTTGTTCTTTATATAAGAACTTCCTGCCTTGTCTTTTGAGTAACACAAAAGCTATTTTATTCCTGAGGAACAAATGTTTTCTGAGTGAATCCTGCAAGATTGGTCTGCCTTCACGAGGCCACTGGATTTTTCCTTTGCCACTATTTTTGAAGTTGTAGAAAATCACAACAGAAGTGCATTGCAACTGCTTATGTTGTGATTTGCTTCGAGTGGTTAAAGAAAAGGACTGCTGAGAGGTGCCTGAGATGTGGCAGTTAAATATGTGAATGCCTTTGTACCTGCTAGTTGTATTGTGGCGACGGATGAATTATTTTCATTTATAGATGCACTGATGTTAGAGGTGAGGTGGAGGGGCCAGGAGAATAATCTTCCTCCTTTATAGGTCATATAGCTGTTGTCTTGAACTGCATTGTATTCAGGCTCCTCCAAAAGCCATTGCAGCTTATTCTTTGCCACAACATATTGTGGAGATCAATTACATTGGTGTATTTACGGTCAAGACTAGCCCCTTCCTCACTCCATGTGGACAGTCTGAAAATCACATTGAAGATGGGCAACACTGATAACCATGTAGTAAAGCAAACAAACCAACCGAAGAAAGTGTGCAGATTTATGGGCAATTTTCCTCCTCAGGGGTGACACTGTGTGCAGACTGAGAACAGCGAAGCTGTTAGCAAACGCACTTCCACTGTTGAGGCACAGAATGAGGAAAAATAGCTGTAATTTCACAGAGATTGTGAACAGTTGTGGTTCCCTTGTGGATAGGAAGACGTGTAAATATTTGGCACTACAAAGGAATGGCCACCATGAAAAGAGTCTGGCATTATCCTCTGGTGACCTCTTCGGAAAGCAGATGAAAACTCTCAAAGCCCACCTACCTGCCCACCTTGCTGCACACAGGAGACTTTTGGCAACAGTGAAAGAAGCAGTGCTGAAATGATTGCTACTTGGTGCTGCAAGAGTGGTTGCTCCTGCTTCTTAGACCCTTTGGGATTAAAGAATGGCCAAGGAACATAACTGTGAGCATCTTTTGTCCTTCATACACTGTTTTATTCCACTTGGTCTCCTACTTTTTGGCTGGATGGTAACAAGCAGGTCTGCTCTAAGTAATACAGCTTTCCCTAGCAGATGTGGGATTTGGCACTGGGCCCCTTGGAGAAGTTAGGTCTGAGGGAAGAGCTTGCAGCTGAAGAGCTTTGAATAGCAGCAGGTAACAACCTCACATTGCAGTACCTCAGACTTGTCACTGCTTCTTGCTTGCTTCTGCATTAGACGCATAAGCAAGCAAAAAATTCTGAGGAATGCTGTAGCCATTAAACAAAAAGCAAACAAAACCCCCAAGAATTCTTGCTTAAGAACTAACATTGGATCAGAATGAGGAGCACAAGTGGCTATTACACGTAGTATCTAGCATGTGTGTCAGCCTGTCTTGTGTCTGAAAGCAAAGCGTATGGCTGTCTCCAGAGAGTTTTATTCATCAACGCTGTATTCCTGCATTTCAACAGAGAATGGGTGGTGTGAGAGGACTTACAGGGGTACCACACATTCATCTTATATTATCAGTTATGATGAGATTATTTCTGTGTGAGACACGTTGTGAGCCTGTAGATTTGCTACATTCACTTGTCTTTACTACTGGGCTGGGCTAGTTAGGATCACACTGCTTTGTTATTTTTTTTTTAATTTTAAAGGCATTTGCTGTGTTTGTGTGTGAAGTAATTGTGTAGTTGTTTATCTTCTGTGTTTGTAACAAGACTTATTCTGTAGTCCTAGCTGTGAATGTTAGGAAGTTGTACAGCAGTTTCTCTCCCTGATGTTCTTACCTTCTAGATGGAGGATTTATGCACAGCCAGTAGAACAAGTGTTGCATTTCCAGTAGGAAGCTCTTGGAGTGGAAATCAGGGAGCTGGAAGTGTAAATGAGAAAGCCAGGGGATCTTTGCAGCCAGCCACAGCTCTGATGACCTTGATACCCTTTCATTAGTGGACAATGCAGTGCTGTGCATTTAGACGTGGTTATGGGAAGCATAAAATGTTGACTGGATGACAGCTGGGCTTCCATTACATTTTGTGGGGTGGGGGAAGGTCCTTCTTTTCATCAGGAAAGCTGAATTGGTTATTGTTCTGTCTGGAGGATAGCTATATCAAAAGAATGCTGCTCCCTCTTATTTTTTTTTTTTTAATAGGATTAATTCAGTCCCAGCTACTTAATATCACTGCTGCGTCCACAAAATATTTCCACTTCTAGAAAAGCACGCTAAAATAATCTGCATTCAATTTGGACCAAGGCTCTATATTTTGTTTGAATAATGATGACAGCTTCCTTAAAATCAGAGGTGAAATTATGTCACTGGCTGGATGTGCAGCGGAATCTAAAATGCATAACGTATCATTGAATGAGTTGTGTTGGAGGATATCTAAACTGTCTCGCAAATAAGTGTCTCCAGCATCATGGTTTATTCCTAGGGAACTTGATTTAGCAGGAGCGTGAGTTATCTCTGCCATGTAGCAGTCAAGATTCACAGCTTCTGTGAAAGATCTACAACTGCAGGAATAAAGACTCCCCTTGTTTACAGGATGAGGCAGGGGGAAGCACCCTTCAGGCTGTTGTTTATAGCTGCTGACATGTGATAGAAAAAAAACATGCTTTTGCTTGTGGAGTCTCAGATTGGCATCTTTACAGCGAGGGGGAATCTTCAAGAGTAGCTTAAAGCTGACACTTTGTCATCTTGCAGTGATAAGCCCTAAAAAGAGCTGCTGTATGCACCAGAGTATGTTATGCATAATAAAAATTGAATACTGGAAGTGTAGAAATGGTCGTTTGTATTCAGCGGCTGAATTATGCGGGGTATGGAGTGCTGTCTTGTGTGGAACGTTCTCAGTTAATGGGAATTTATTTGCTAATAAAAGGCTTCAAGATTTGGTCCAATGGATCTTAAAAATGGTAATGCTATTTGTGGATGTGATTGGCAGATGTAATCCCTTTCCTGCTCTCATCTACAACTTTGCTTTCCTGGTCTGCGCCAGCCATTAGACCAAAACATAATTAAATCTCGTCTTTCAGAACCAAAGTAGACTTTAATCATTCGGGGTGCTTTTTTCTTTTCCTTAGAACTCTAAGAAAGATAGACACCTTAATCCCACTGAAATGCACACGTGTGTATTTTTGGCTCCTCTGAAAACTTCAGCTACATTATTTAATATAATCCAGTGGTGGTCTTTATCAAGAGTCTCTTAATGACACATAAATCTTTGACGTTCCCTTTGCAAATATTGTGAATGAATTAGAAACATCATATATTGTTTAAAAAAATGCTGCCATAGTTGTTTTTTTTTGTTATATGCTAGTTGTAAGAAATTGCCAAGTTTTACTCTTTTCTGTCTCTTTAATTGTACCACTTGAGAGTCACAAATGGCTCCACAGCATAAGAGAAACCAGCTTTCCTCAGTTTGCCCTTATCTTTCCTTGAGGCAAGTGATGAGTTGCTGATAGCCATTGCACAAGCTTGCTTTTTTAGGGGGGGGGAAAAACCCAAACCAAAACCAAACCAGAACAGATTATAAAAATGTACAAAGTAGCATTGGCCCTCCCTTCTAAAGTGTGGCAAGCAAGTTAAAATTTAGCCTTCTTAAACAATGTAGCAGCCTTGCGCTGAATGTATCTGTTCCATAAGGTTATTGTGAGATTTTTGTTACATGTGCTTTTGTGTCCCTCTTAACAGGTCGGCACAGTAAAAGGTCATAAGGTTTGAAGATAGGAATGAGGGAAGTCTGAAACTGGGGGCATCTTAATGTAGCTTATCCTTTACTGGTTGTAGGCACTTCAGTGGACATTTACACAAGTAGGAAATAATATTTGGAGTTCACTTGCTCTGTTTAACAACAGCAACAAAAGGCAGGCGAATTTATTCTGCCTCTCTCGATGGAAAGCACAACAACTGTCTTAGTACAAACAATTAAGCAAGAAAAGCTGCAGTCCATGGGCCTGACACTTGTTCCTCCTTCTCCTTGGATCCAAGAGCAGTGTGCTACCTTTAGAGATGTGAATCATGAAATCTTGTGGTACACAATCGTAGAAAATTTAGGTTGAGAAGAACCTCTGGAGGTCACCAGGTCCAGGTATGTGCCCTGTGTGAGCTGATTTTGTTATTTGTCTGCATTTGAATGGCTTATAGAAAGATTTTAACAAATCAAGAAATCATATGCGTGTCACTCGGGTTGCTCGCTTTCTCTGCTTATCTCAGGTTGATCATTGAAAGCAGGATTTCAAGAGATGAATATTTCTCTCCTTGCTGCATAACTTTATAGCTCGGTGTGCTGTCTGTTTGCTTAGGCTTGTTAAAATTTGCTCTATTTAGCCTTTTCCCTCAAACTAAGGTGAGCTCCCAGTGGAAGCTGAGGTTATTCACTGCTCATCAGAACCGGGCCCCCTCCGTTTGCACAGTCCCTGCAGTATATTTGGAGTGAGTCCATTATGACTGCTTTAGATTGGCTTGGAGCTGAATCACAGGAGAGAACACTTCACTCTATCTGTGCCATACAGATAAGAACTAATATTTGTCTCTGAAGAAATCTGGCTTGTTATTTTATTACACTCAGAGGTGCATCTGTGCTTTGTTCTTCAGGAGTCACCATTTCCTTGTTAATACCCAGAAGATGTGGCTTCAGAGGGGCCAGGATATGTTGCTTGTATTTTGTATTGCACAATACAGAGAGATTTCTTGTGGAGAGAAGATCCAAGAAGTTGTTTACTGTGTAATGGGCAGAAGCAGGTTTTATTTTCTTTTTTTTTTACTTTAGGAAAATGAAGGCATTTTAGAAAGGAGGTGATTAGAAAACAATAAAGAAATGTGTAGGAATATAAATCATAGCTTTATTATTTCAATGAAGGTTTTATGGTATTGTGTTCTGGGAAAAATAAAAACTTACTCTGTGTGTGTGTTGGTATGAACAGGTGCAGCAATTGCTTTTGAAATGAGTCCAAGCCAGTAACATTAAGTCCTCATTTTACACCTCACTGGATGCTGTGGAAAGAGCAGAACTTCCCAGCAGCATAAGCAGACATAATTCCATTGATAGCTTTGGCGCCGAGCCTATTCACTTAAATCAATGAAGTAGTATCTGTTCATGCCTCAGTAAACAAAACCTATTCTAGTATATAGGTCAGTATTTGTTTTGGGACAGTTCTCAGTCTTTTGAATGCTTTCCCCTTCCAAGGTTAACACTGTATTCCCAAAAAGACCTTGTCTGTCTTCAGCCTTCTGTTTTTGAGTCTGAAGAACTGTGGGACCAATGCTGTCTTCCTTCAGTCAAGACTTTTGAGGCCTGTGTAATGGGAACAATATTTTACTTCCAAACTTTTCGAGTTTCCGTCGAGCCCTTCCCCTCACAACCAAGGGCTTACAAGACAGACAGATGAATGCACTTGCAGCAGTGAAGCCTGACGGACGGTTTTATCTCCTTTAGAAATAGTGCAACTCTGTAGGACCACAGTGTTCCCAGCTTGAAATCTAGAAACAAAGTGGTCAGGGAACCTTCCTAAAGCCAAGTGTTACTATGGTGAAACACAGACAGCTTTGTGTCGGTCTGGGTAGGTGAACGAGAGTCACTGGAAAATTGCCTTTAATCAGTAAATAGAGAAGTAAGTTTAAAAAAAGGTCAATACTGAGTTCTACAAACTCATTGCTCATGGGGTAGAGTGGTGGCTTGGTCTCAAATTTGGTTCTTACAGCCTCTTGTGAATGAAGAGCTGCCTTGGGATACTCCATGGCAGGTGAGGAGATACTCTGCCTGTGTTCTACTTCTTCCTGTCCTCCTCTTGCCAACCAGGAACAGTGGGGGAAGTGGAAAGGACTTTTCTGCTATATTCCCTATGCCTGTAGCTGTTAGCTAGGAGCTCTGCATTGAGGGGTGTTTTGCTGGTCAGTGGTCTTGTGTTAGGCTCAGCATTTTAATTTTTTTTTCCAGATATGTGGGTACTGAATATTATCTCTTGTTTTGTTTTACTACATTCACTGAAGTGAGATCATCTTTGAATATTTCTGTTAGTTTTCCTAGGCACAGAAACCAGAAAAGCGAAGTGTTTACTCGGGTTCTCTCACTTAATTGATGTGAAGCCTTGAACTCAGCTTTAAAATCTCTGCTTTTTTTTTCCCCCTTTTTTTCCCTCACTACAAATGCTTCAATTAAAAAAAAAGGTTTATACCTTCCTTATAAATGGAACCATCTCCTCCCTTGCAGATCTGTCTTGGAATCCTGCCTCTTTGCTTTCATAAATACTTTCCTCCTGCTGTCACCACAGCATGCATAGAAACTTGAGAGAAGCAGAGGAGCAATTGGTTAAGCAATTTGTATTCAGGCCCAAATAAAACAAACAATACAGAACAGTCCCTGGCTGGTATTATTTTCAGCTGTACCACATAGGTCATGTAGCTGTGAAGAGAAAAACTGGGGCAGGGTAAAGGTCCATACTTGCCTTTTCTTCAATGGGGTCTTGCTTAACTATGCAGATTTTTAATTGCTGCAGTCAGACAGCTAACAAAAAGGAAGTAAGACTGAGGGACACTGACATCTCTAACCTATCTTAAGAGAAACATAGCAGAGATGACCATCCAGCTGACATCTCTGGGTTACTGGCCAGAACAGCTTTGCCTTGTATATGGCCCTGATTCAGCTATGTTAAACTTCTCAGGTGTTGCCTTATTTTCAAGCATGTGCTTAAATCTTGCTAGTTTAAAGGAAATCTTACCCATTTTAGGGAAAAAAACAAAACTACAACAACAAAAAATGCCGAACTAGATTTGAGGGGAAAATATGTGACTCTCATCAAATATTGATTTAAATTATGAAAAAATACTTTATTTTTGTTGTGCCATCACTGCTGTATGTATTTAATAAATAGTGTTCTACTACAGAAAGCGATGTTCTCTTAGAGCTTGAGAAGGCAGCAGTTTTTCGCTTCACATTTGGAAGGTGACATTCCCAGCTAGATGGCCTAGAAAATTGTTTTCAAAAAGTAAGAAAAATTAGTTCAGGAGGGCTATTGAAATCCAGCGCTGTCCTTGGCAAAAAATTGTCAAATAGCTGACAATACATGCCATTATGAGGAGCATTCAGCCTAGGGGTGGTGACAAGTACAGAGCTATCCATACACCTCTTCCCTTTCAGGTATCAGGTGAGTCTGCGGAGCTGCCACTGCAGAATTCGTGATTGTGTTTTTTTGGAAATTGATAAACTAAGCAAAGATGTTCCATTATATATGCATTTATAATAAACATGGTGCTTCATAATACTGCTAGCTTTGTCTTTCTGTTTTTAAAGAAGTGCTTTTTGTATCATGTCGTACTGACTTCCAAGCTGTTTGAAGTTAATGAACCCTGAGACATAACCCAAGAATAGAAAGGCATTTATGTCACAGAATCACTGAGGCTGGAAAAGACCCCTGAGATCATCAAGTCCAGCCTATGACCTAACACTACCACACTGGCCAGACCATGGCACTAAGTGCCACATCCAGCCTTGCCTTAAACACCTCCAGATCCCTGGGCAGTCCATTCCAATGCCTGATCACCCTCTCCACGAAAAAGTGCTTTCTAATACCCAGCGCAATCCTCCCCTGGCACAGCTTCAGGCGATGCCCTCTTGCCTTGTCACCAGTTGCCTGGGAGAAGAGCCTGACCCCCTACCTGACTACAGCCTCCCTTCAGGGAGTTGTAGAGAGCGATAAGGTCCCCCCTGAGTCTCCTCTTCTGCAGGCTAAACAACCCCAGCTCCCTTAGCCTCTCATTATGACACTTACCCTCTAGTCCCTTCACCAGCCTCATTGCTTTCCTCTGGATCCCCTCCAGCACCTTAATATCCTTCTTGAAGTGAGGGGCCTAGAACTGTACTCAGCACTCAAGGTGAGGCCTCACCAGTGCTGAGTACAAGGGGAAAATTACATCCCTGCTCCTGCTGGCCACACTATTCCTGACATTGGCTTTCTGGGCCACCTGGGCACATCACTGGCTCATGTTCAATGTAATTTGGGGGGCTTTTTGTAGCAGTTTTCCTATGTGTCAGTTCTGGTTTTAAATGGTTTTTACATGTCAATGTTTTTGTTTTACTTTCGCTCTTAAATATGACCATGTGTCTTATAAAACCAATGCAAAGGGAAATGATGCCAAATTCATTATTCCAAAAGATGTAGGACTCTTGCTTCTCTTTAAATCTGTTTGTCAGAAGCCAGTGTTTCGCACTATTACCCATGTGGCTGTGGGACTCTCTTTCTGGAAACTTTTAGAGGGCAGGTAACTAAACACCACCAAGTTGCTGCTGTAGGCTGAGGAAAATGAACTTTAATGTACCATTGGTATTCTCTCTGGGTTTCTGACCAACATTTCAAAGAGAATGTGTCCTCAGAGATTTACTCCTGTGATTTGTATTGAGTCCAGCTATTGTTGTGATGGGAGTCTGGGAGCTGAAAAAAGAGCATAAAAATACCTGTAGAGCAGATACATGAGAAATAAGGCTTGTAGTTCTGTTCCTCATTATTAAGTTTGTTCTTTGATTAACAGCTTCCTGGAGCCTGGGATATGCCACCAGTCACATCTGGGGTGGAATTCATCAGCCGTTTGCTAGGAAAGAACTACAGATAGACAGAATGCAATTACCAAAGCTGAAATTTCACCAAGACTCTGGATTTACTTTTTGAAAAATGCCAAGGCATCTTTCACAGTCACAAATTATGATACCTAGCTTTTGGGTAGCACACGAGGACAGGCTTACTCTGAAGAATGTGGTTGCAGAAACAATTTGGCTAGCATATAAATAGTGTCAGTATGTGGTAGTATTCCTCCAGAGAAGAGAGAGTTGGGCTGCCAAGCAATACAGATAAATGATAGCTGAAAAGAAAAGGTGTTGGCTACAGGAGGATTTAGGTAATTGGTATCATGTGTTGTTTCAAGTTCCTATCTTCAGTTGAGCAGTCATGAATTACAGTGCAAGTAACTGAAACTGCTCCAGACTCATCAGTAAGTTATTTTGCATGCTCAATGATAGCTCTGAGTCCTTCAGGACTGTGAAGGCCTTCGTCCAAAAATCTTGGGTATTTACTGTCTCAGAACCAGCGACGTTGACTTAGCTAGAGAAATGATAGAGGCAAACTCCACTTGAGAGGCTGTTGAGCATCATGAAGTAAGAAACACTTTGAATGTTGATGTCAAATGTGATGGGAAAAGGAGTTTCCTTCAGTTGTACAGGAATGTGTGCTACTCCAAGATCTCTGCAAAGAAAAGGGATGAAATGGGATAAGAGGCAGAAATGAGAAATGCTAGGAGAAACACAGGAGCGTGTGTAGTGCGTAATGGGTGGACTGTTAAGCTATGCTGCAAAGAACAGATCTTTTTCCAGAAAGTTTATTCAAGAATAAAGTGCTTTTTACCAGTAGGTAGGGAATGCTCCAATATGAATGAATATTCAAATTTTTATATGTAAATTTTACCGCTGGCTTTCTGAAGACCAGTGAAACAGGACTTTGCAAACCCCAGAAGGCGCATGAGCAGTGAACAGCATCCAAGTGACATTTCAAACACTAAATACACTCTTCAAGCACTAAATACAGTAACTCACTCTTCTCTTATATCACAGCTCTCGTTGTTCTGTCTACCTAGCTAATTTACTGGAATTTTGTCATATGACAGTGTATTTATCCTCATCACAAACTTATTTCACTTGGATAACATTTCCAATCTGGATGAGTGAAGGAATACTGCTGTAGTGTAATTCTCCCCTAAGAGATAAGCTTCCAAAATCTCCGTGTCTTCCCCTAGAGCAGTTAGGGCAGTAACCAGGATCTCACTTATAACTCAGTTCTTTAATTTTATTTTTTTTAATTAAAAGCCAAAAATGTGCCATTTTGTTTCCATAATTTCAGCATTTGTCTGCAGGATTTGAAGTGTGATAACCTGTACTATAGTAGCGGATCCATCTTGCTAATTCTGGCACCTGTATACTTCTAATCCTGGTGAAATCTCATTCTTCTTTGGTGGTCCTTGCACGTGACCTCCTAAATTACTTTGGTTCTCTTTCCATAATTCTTTGTTGCTGTTGTTATCTCATCACTGTTTTCTCTGTAAACTTTTCCCACTTGGTATGGCATCATAAAATGAGCATGACCTCAGGCTTCACGAGGGGCTGACACCATCCTTCCAGGCTGGGTAGAGCAAGCCTAGTGCGGGAGCCATCTGGAGATAAGTAGTTGTTTCTGTCGCCTTATCTACTTCACACACTCAGATGCTTCTCCTCTTCATCTGGAGATATTTCCAAATCCAGCAAAAGATAGGGACAAGCTAGCACCTTTTGGACAGAAGCAGTAGGTGAAAAAGTATATGCCAGTGCTGGAAATTCAGAATCTAAGGGATTTCCTACACCACAAAGTACCAACTCTTACTACAGCGTTTAGTCATCTCTGACTGCTGCCATGGTTACCCTCTTCACAGAATCCCAGAATGTGAGGAGCTG
>NW_010194759.1:0-471 GCF_000695765.1 Mesitornis unicolor
ACGGCTGGGCCTACATCTCAGGACGGCTGCGAACATATCTTTGGATTGCTGGGCCTTCATCTTGAGGCAGCTGGGCATACATCTTGGAATGACTTGGCCTACATCTTGGGATGGCTGGACCTATATCTCTGGAAGTCTGTGCCTACATCTCGGGAGCGCTAGGCCTACATCTCTGGACAGCTGGGTATACATCTCTGGACGTTTGGGGCTACATATCGGCTGGGCCTACATCTTGTGATGGCTGGGCCCTCATGTCTACACGGCTGGGCCTACATCTCTGGCTGGCCTGGCCCATATTTCCAGACGGCTGGACCTACATTTCTAGACGACAGGGCCTACGTCTCGGGATGGGTGGGCCGACACCTCAGGAGCTCTGGGCCTGCATCTCTGGAAGGCTGAGCCTACATTTCGGGACGGCAGGGCATATATCTCAAGATGGATGGGCCTATATCTCGGGACGGCTGGCTCTAC
>NW_010194760.1:0-3432 GCF_000695765.1 Mesitornis unicolor
ATAAAACCAATATAAAATCCTTCCCCCACCCCCTCCTCCCAATGACGATTACATCACTAAAGACTTGCAGAGCAGGGCACTGGAAAAGTCCAAGAGCAGACCCAGCAACAGGTGGGAGCAGGATGCAGGAACTGGATTCAGGAACACACGGGTCAGGATGGGAGGCAGACAAACCAGCAGGGTACTGCTCAGACTTTGGCCATTGCAGAGGATGGAAGAAGCGAAGAGGGAGAGAGTGACCCCCTCAGCTTTATACTGAGTATGACATATGTGGGATGGAACATCTATTTGGTCTGTTTGGGGTCCTCTGTCCTGTCTGCTCTTCCCTGCAAGTGTGAATGTGGCACCTGTGGGGTGACAGTGGCCTTGCCATGTTTACATACAATACAATCACTATCATTTGTAGAAGTGAACACTGTCTGGAAAAACATCCTGTTAGTTTCAGAAAGTGCAGCCACTTAGAAGAGACTTAGTTGAAAAGTAAAATCACTAAATAGGAAATTAGTTCTATTTAGCTAAAATCAGGACAGACTCTAAATGTCTGCATAAGAAGAGATGTTTATTTGTCTGTAAAAACACATGTTTTCCCACTCTTTCTCTGTGAACCAGCTGTGAATGTTTATTTTCACAAGAATTTCCAAATACATGAAAATTTTTCTTTGTTTTCCTTTCTTGAAATTTATTTTTCAACTGCTGTTTCCACAGATCTTATGAAAAAGCATCTAGCATGGCTGCAAAGACCCCAAGGTAGTTTCTTATTTTTATTGGTTTGTTTTCACCAAAACCTTTTTGCATTCATCTTTTTTAAGTCTTTGCCCAGCTTTAAATTTTCAAAACAATGTAGTCTTGGTGTTAAACATCCAGTCTAGTTGCACGTTTCTATTTCAAAATCTGATATGTTGGCATGATTTTCAAATTGAAATGTTGCAACATGCTTGTCTTCATTTAAGTCACATGGTATTTTGGACTGATGTGATTACCTGCGAGAAAATACAGAGATTGGTGCTTAATTAGGTGAACGGCAGACACAAGTAATTTTGGTTTTAGCTCCTGGAATGTCAGCTTATTCTTTAGGATATATTGAAGGTTTCCACAGGCATAGAAAAAATAGCTAGGAAAATAAGTAAGCAAGCCCGAAATCATCTGCTGCTTTTAAGGACTGATCCAAGACAAGTCGCACTCTCTTAAACAGTAGCCATAAATTGAAGGTGAAAACGCATCCAGATGGCTTGTAACAAAAACAACATGGTTCAAAATGGATTCTGTAGTGTAGATCAGTCACAACATATTTGGCCCTTGTTATCTTTATACTATTTTTATTTCCTTGTAAAAGAAGATTGGTTCATGATACTGTGTAGATAAGACTAATGTATGGTACAAAGGTGGCTGTGGAAACTGTACCCCTTGAAATGGTTTCTCAAAGGCAAGTGACATGCAGTCTTAGCTGTGCTAAGAAGCAAACCAGGTTCCATTGAGAAACAGGCTACACTTTGTGTTATGGTTTTAATAAGTCCTAAAATACAACTCACGATTTGGAACAGTTAAGTTCGTTATCAATTCTGATGTCCTTTTAAAGGTAGCAAGTTGATGAAGGATGAGTGCTTTATTTAAATATTTTCTATAAAACTGAAATGTACTTTATTCTTGCAGTTCAGAAGATAATTTTCTCTGTCACCACTGAGCTCTTTCTTTATGCAGAACTCTCCCATGAGTACTTTATTTCTGGTGTTATTAAGCAAGGAGAAGCCAAGTGAAAGCCATCAGAAACTTAAATTTATAGGATGAGAAACTAGATTTAAGTGCTGAATGCTGCTATAATGGAGAATCAAGTTACATATTTTAAAAATTCAAGAGTATCATGTTCATTATGCAAAAGTGTACACATCATTAGTTTTAGAACAGTAGCTAGAGGATCTTTTAATGTTAAAATTATTATTAATAATAGGATCTTATTAAAGGATCTTTTAATGTTAAAATTTTCAAGTTAGACTCTTGTGACGTGTTATAAGTGTCTGAATCACTGGCATCGCTGAAGTTTGGTTTTGACAGAATGCAGCATTTGAGGACTTCTTTTCTTTGGGATTTTTATGAGAATGAGGCCTACACTATTCTTGGAAATAGATTTTCCACTCAGTATTAATTCTCTTGAACAATTGTTTTCCCTTTTAGCTTTAATTTGATCAGATTAATCCTCTACTATTCTCTCACAGTGAATGGAGTTAGTGGCTGTTCTACAGTTCAGTGTAATTAAAATAATTATATTCTGTAAACTGTGAGTGTTAGTAGAAAACCAGGAGTAAAAAAGTGGCTCATATTGGCAATGAAAAGCATAACACACTGAGAAATTTATACCACTTTTAACTAGCAAAGCAGGATTTGCTTTCAAGAATGTAATACAGGAAAAGAATTAAAATAATACATTTAGCTTATCATTAAATGGTTTTAGCAGGTTTTAGAAAGATGAAGATACTTCATTTACATTGTGACTGAAAACTGACAGACTTACTATTTTCAAGCATATCTTTTGGGTCACCTTAGTGAAACCATGCTGCCAATATTAACCAAGTTGTGAAATTAACAGGGGCTCCTTGCTTCTGTCTTTTTTGTGTTGTATTGATAGACTTTAAAGTGTTGGAAATGAGTCAATGTTAAGGTCTAATTTCCATTTAGTGGTATAATGAAGTAATCAATGCAATTTGACTTGGACTAAAAGTTTCTTCCCCCCCTAACTAAAAGCTTTTTAATATATTTTTGTAGCTTCAGTGTTTGTACAAAAATAGATATTAGCTGCGTGATTACATTTGAATAAATAAATTTTAAAAAGATATCCAAATTCAGCCCTTGCTACTCCCAGAAGTTGTTCATCCTCAGTGTTCAGAATTTTTATGGTATCCGGCAAAGCAAAGGAAAATAATTTATTCAACTCATTTATGATCATTAGCCTGGATTTGTCCAGTAAGCAAAACTTAAGCTAATATAAATGAGGGCACTTCCTTCATTCCCTGCACCCAACTTAATTGTTCCTTGTGGTGTTTGCTACACGATAACTCTCAGCATCAGGTATTATCATAGAATCACAGAATCACAGAATGGTAGGAGTTGGAAGAGACCTCTGAACATCATCTAGTCCAACCCCCCTGCAGGATCCCCAGAGGGACCTAGATAGGCTGAATCAGTGGGCTGAGGCCAACTGTATGAGCTTCAACAAGGCCAAGTGCCGGGTCCTGCACTTTGGTCGCAATAACCCCATGCAGCGCTACAGGCTTGGGGACAAGTGGCTGGAAAGCTGCTAGGCAGAAAAGGACCTGGGGGTGTGGGTGGACAGCAGGATGACCATGCGCCAGCAATGTGCCCTTGCAGCCAAGAAGGCCAATGGCAACCTGGGGCATATGAGAAGGGGTGGGTTAGTAGGTTGAGAGAGGTTCTCCTTCC
>NW_010194761.1:0-4172 GCF_000695765.1 Mesitornis unicolor
CTCGCTTTCCCCGCGCTTGTGGGAAGGAGGTAGGAGTCTGTTTTTTAGAGCCCTGCGCTGTGAAAAATCCCCCAAGGCAGCAAAAAACGTGTGCGTGTGGGAGAGAGACGGAGAAGGGAGGAGGGAGCGAGCTGAAGTGGTGGTTCACAGCACAAAAATAACGCCTTTTCTTTTGAAAAAAATAATCAGCACTGAGATCTGGCAACACGTGGGGTTCCCAAAGCCTTTCTGCAAAGGCCGTGGCGGCGATAACAGCCGGCCCAGCCACCCCACCGCCCGCGTCCCCTGCAACGCAGGCACCCAGCCGCGCCGCCCGGTGCTCCCAAATCTGCCCCAGCCATCGCTGCCGGCTCAGCCGCGCTGCACCCGTCAACCCCGGCGCGGTGGCGATGGCCCAGTGCCTCACACACAGCTCCAGGGAGAGCCAAACGCCACCGCCCGCCCTTCGCCCGTGGCCCTCATGGCCATTTTTTGGGACCGGACCACACCGTTCTCCATCCCAGAATAAAACGACACAGACCCAAACCAGGCACTCTGCATTACAGAGGGAAGCTGACAGCTCAGAAGTGTTTGTAAACTGAAAGAAAAATAGAGAATAAACCATTTGCTTTAGGTTATAGCACTTTGTTTCTATAATTTTGATGTTTTGTTTTAATTTTCGCTGTAAAATCTGGTCAAGAAACCGAGCTGTTGCCAGCTTACATTTCAAAATGAAAAGTTACTTTGAACCAGAAGAATTAGAAATGTGTTATTTTAGCAATTGAGACCCACTCCTCCTCCCTTTCCAAAGTGATTTCAGTTAAAAACACATACATCTCCAAACTAAACTTCCCATAAACATGTGCTTTTGAGAGATTAATACCCTTTCCACTGATAAAACCATTTAAATGGGATCCAGAGATTGGTTATTTCAGGCTCTCGCTCATATGACAACGAGCCTGAACCCAGCGGAGCCCAGACCTGCCGCGGAGGAGCACTTTTCTTCTCCATTAGAAAGGAATTCAGTGTCCAGACTCTGTCTTTTCTGGGCCCTGTCTAAGCATCATTATCTGGGTTCAATTGAAGTGTAATTGGCAACATGTTTTTCTAGGATTACACTTCATTATGAACAGAGCGGGGGCCCCGAAACCCACTTCTGCTGTAATCGGATCCGTTTTCCAGCCTGTGCTCCTGGAGAGTCGTTTGTAACGGCCCCCAGGAGCCCCGGGGATTGCGAGCGCCGCCCCAGCCACCCCGGGACCGTGGAGGGGCCAAAGCCAAAGCGGTGCTGAGACCCCTGGCAGGTCTGATGGAGATGACAGGGAGGGATGAAACGGGCTCAGCGGTGTGCGAGGGAAGCCAGGTTTTGGGAAGCATCACCCATGTCTTGCAGGAGGGAGCAGGGAGACCTGCCCTGCTGCAGGCATGACGAGGGGGAGATGGGGTCTAAGGGCAGAAATGGGGTTTCTGCCTCCTCCTAGCCTCTCACCAAGCAAGCTGTCCCCATGGTGCACTTCACCGTGGTGGCAAAACCTGTCCCCAAGCACAGAGTAGTGGGTGACCAACCCAGAGTCCATCTGCTCTTCTCCAAAAAGCTACGGGCTTTGCCACAGCCAAGCCAGGGAATTATTAGAGGAAATCTTTCCGCAAGTCCTGAATTATCAGCTCTGGCCCTGTTTCCCCTCCTGGTCTCTGGGAGCTCAGCATTGCTGTTGTGCCTGTCCCCATCCCCGGGACCCCCATGAGACCCTCGGGGACCTGGAGGCTGGTGACAGCCGTTCTCCCCCCTCCCCACATGGCTGGTGGTGCTGCTGCGTGGTGGGAGCCGTTTCCAGTGGATGGGTGTCACGAGGACGGGGCTAAGCCATCCATCACACCCAGCACTAATTGGCTACCCTGATCCGGAGGCCAAGGAATAAGTGAGCTGCAAAGATTGATGTCCCTTCTCTTGCAGCAGGAAAAACCTCTCCAGGGCCAGGGCTGCGGGTGGATCCCTGCCAGGGACCTGGGGTTGCCCAGGTTTGCTTGTGCCAGCCCAACCCTGGGGTCTCCAGCGCAAGTTTCCCAGGGGGGTGAGGGTCTGGCCAGCCACAAACCCCCCCCTATCCCATGCTGGGACCACCGCTCCCTCCCCTCCCTCCTGCCCTGCTCTGTGAAACGTCCCCAGAGAGCGGCCAGCTGTGAAAAGCTGCAGCAGCTGGAATGTGGGAGGGAGGGCAAGGCTTCTGGAGGAGCAGGACGTATCTGTTACCTCCCTGTGAACCGACACCTCCGCTTTAACCCCGTGCATGCCTGGAATGCCCTGTCCGCACGTCTTCAGTCAGCATCACCTCAGGTCCCACCGCTGGCTGCCAGACCCACAGCTGTAATTGCCGAAGCGGAGGCCTCCCGGGGATGCTGGCTGGGATCCCTGGCTCGGCAGCGCTGTGGACGGGCTGTCTCGGGCTGTGGTTAAGCTGAGGGATTCATCACGAATGGCGCGGGGCTTTCGGGAGGTGATTCGGGATGCAGGCGCGTAGGTACGAGTACACTGTCACCTCCGTGTTTTGTCAGATCTGGAGCACGGCCAGAGGAGGATTGTTTGCCGTGGCTCTGCTCCAAGCCAGAGGCACTACAATTGTTAATTCCCCCCCGCTTCCCCAGCCCACGCAACTCGGAGCCGGCCCAGCCGCCTGCTAGGGGCAGTCCAGGGGAGGGAAAAACAACATTTTCCCACAAACCCGTGGCCTCACCCTTCCCCAGGCAGGGACAGGGCAGAGCCTGGATCTGCTCAGGGCCCCGACTGAAACTCGGTGCTGCCCTCGCCGCCCTGGCACGGCTGCCTGCGTGTCCTCACACCTATTGCCCCGCGGCGGATCCGCGCCTGGCCCTGCCGCCACGGCCAGGAATGTGGCTCAGCTTGGGCAACCGTGCAGACTGCGTGGGATGGGGCACTGTGATGCTGCACCTGCAGGGCCCACAGCCGGGACACCTCGGAGGTGCTGCTCTCTCTGCAGGAGCCCCATAAAATGATGCTCGTCCCCCCAGTCCCATGCCCAGAGCAAGGCTGGGACCTGCAGCTGTGAGTGCCAGGCGTAAGGTGGCTCTGTCCCTGTGTCCCCAGGTCAGGGGTGTTGAGGGACAGCCAGGGACAGGATCGCCTTCCTGCTCCTGAATGGGCAGAGCATCCCAACATTGCTAGCATTTTAGTCCCTTGATGTGCCTCAGTTTCCCCACCCATAATGAAGCTGATGCACTGGGCACTCACTTTACAGAGAAGCAGCAATGAGTGATAATTAATACTGCACCAGCCCTGCTGACAAACAGGGTCATTGGCTCATCCAGGAGCTACACAGAGGGCAGGGCTACACAGAGAGGGTCCAGAAACTCACTGTGGGTGGACACGGGTCTGCTCCTCTCGTGTTTGGGACGTGGAGAGGGCGATGAGGACAAGGCGAGCTGCTGCGGTACAGGACGGGCTGTGTGAACGCTGTGTCGGGCTCCTCGGGGCAGGCTGAGCCGATGCTGGAGGTGCCAGCTCCTGTCTCTGGAAGGACACAGATGGCCTCAAAGCTGCACCCCTCCTAAAGCAACCAGAGGAGCTGGGATGGGAAAAGCCGATCGCTGGTGAAGCGAGGCCCTGGCCTTCCCCCGGGGCCAGTCCCCAGGGCTGCGGGGAACACAATGCCTTTGTGTGCGGCTTGGCCTGCACAAGGAGCCCTTCCCTCGCTCAGCCCCAAAACACCAACCCTTCAAAAGGCCCGTTCTCCCCCTCCCCTTCCCCCAGCAATGCTAATGTGCCAGGCCTCTTCTCATGAACCCTGGGAGAGATCAGGCTGGTAGACAGTTTCACCACTTGTTAAATGTGTGTTTAGCGATCTTGTGAGTAGACAAGAACAAATACAAACGAGCCCCTGCCCCTCCGCCCTGCCTGGAACGCAGCAGCCCCAAAGCCTTTCTTCTCTAACCACTTCAAACTTTCATTTCTTCTGAAGCCACAACAAGGCACACTTTGTAAAGCAAATGAGTAAACAGCAACTTTCAGCTTAAAAGGAAAACAAGGGGGAGGGACTGTTTTTAATTACTGGATTTTAAAAAGGGCTTTATTCGGTTAATTGCTTTCTGTTGTAAAATGTTCTTCTGCGCAGGGCTGCATCGCTGCTGGCCAGATGGCATCGCAGAGGTAACGACAGCATGTGAGCTCACTGCTCGGG
>NW_010194761.1:4213-6760 GCF_000695765.1 Mesitornis unicolor
CGAGCCCTCCCGGTCCGATGGAAACGACACGAGGCACTGAGTTTTGCTCAGACATGACCAATGGTTTGGCACGGCCAACTCCCATCACTTCCAAAGGAGCGGAGGAAGAGCGATCGGCACGCACAGAAAAGCCTCTGCGGCGTTTCAAGTCGGGTTCCCAAAAGAGCTAATTGCTGTTGATTGCCTTGGCTGCAGCGTGTTACCTTCCTCGTCTGGGGTAATAACCCGTGTTCGTGCGAGGTGCTGTGCTCAGCTCGGTCCTGCCCGACGGGGCGCCCGTCTCCTCGCATGGGGCAGAGTAGAGTGACAGCGCTGCAAAGCCTGGCACGGCAGCCGGTGTGCGTGTCAGCATGCGAACACATGTGTGTCACTGTGTGAACACTTACGTGTGCGTGCAGCTCGGCGCAGCAGCGTGAAACGGCTTCCAACTGGATCCCCGATGATCACGACCAGCTTGGAAGATACCCCACGTCCCTGCGGAGACAAGAGGAGTAAAAATAGAGTGTCAGCTAAGAGGTGCACAAAAGGACCTTTAGCAAACCGCCACCAGCGCGGAGCTGTGAAGTTGTCACTGTGCTGGGGACAGATGGCACGGGGAAGGGACGGGGAGAGGAGGCAGCGGGAGGCTCTTTTCCAATTGGATTGGCCTCAGGAGGGACCGGGAAGGCCCGGGGGCTTGTCCCAGGAGGAGCTGCCAGGAAACCCGAAATCCCCGTGGTATCTCGCTGCAGCCCAGGTCCTGCAGGGGTTTCCTCAAGGCCTCAGTGCGCGGGTGCTTCGTGGTGGCAGAGTCAGTGCAGGAGAAGGTGGAGGCAGGGTTGTTACCAGACATGGAGCCCGCAGCAGCGCACGCTCTCTCCTCCCTCGCCAGCCTAGAAAATACCATGAGGGAGTGCACACGTGTGTGTGTTTGGGTTAACAGGGACAACAGCCCAGGTCCTGCAGGGGTTTCCTCAAGGCCTCAGTGCGCGGGTGCTTCGTGGTGGCAGAGTCAGTGCAGGAGAAGGTGGAGGCAGGGTTGTTACCAGACATGGAGCCCGCAGCAGCGCACGCTCTCTCCTCCCTCGCCAGCCTAGAAAATACCATGAGGGAGTGCACACGTGTGTGTGTTTGGGTTAACAGGGACAAGGAGGCTCCAGGTCCTCGTTCAATAGGGCCAGGGATCATCCCCTGCCCTCTGTACACCAGCCAGGATCTGCTGGCTTGGTCAAGACAAATTTCAAGCACAGAGGAGGGGAAGTGCATGACCAAAGGGCTCCCAGAGCCGCCAGCCCTCAGCCACAGGGGCCCCAGGGATTGCACAGAGTTGAGGGCAGAGGCTGAACCTGCAGCAATCGGGCTGCTCTGGGGGAAACTATTGCGCTGCCGTTCCCTCCTTGCATGCCTGCTCCCTGCTTAATGTCCCCTTGAACCCACGCTGGCACTTTGAACAGGCCATCTCCTTCCCAAAAACGAACAGAGGAGAGAGCATCAAGTGCAAGGAGGACAGGAGGGGAAGCATCCAGCCTTACCTGGAGGCTCTCGGGATCAGCGTGGGCAGCGGGGCCGCACGGGGAGCCCGTCGTGCCCGCGGCGGCAGGCAGCTTTCCTGCGAGGAGAGCTTTTCCTGCGCCCGCCGCGGCGGGTGGGTCTGTTCCTGCCAGCAGCCAGCAGCTGGTGATGAATGCTCACTTTCTCTAATTGAATAGCAGGAAGTTAAATCTTGTTTCTTTGCCTTTCAGGCTGTCAGCTGGAACAATCGCCCACCTGTGGCACCACCCCGGGGGATATAAATAAGGAACAAAACCACAATGCTGCCAGAGGAACGGACTGCGTTCCCAGAAGATCGCCTGATACCGTATGCCATGCTGTGTGCCCACACAAGAGAGAGGTGTCTGTGCCGCGGCGGGCAGCCCTGCGCGTTTCCAGGCAGCCGTGGTGTGGGAACGGGTGGCAGAGCGACGGGAGCGAACGTGCAGGGGACACGCACAGCACATAACCACGACGCATGGCTGCCGCAGGCGTGCACGGGCTCGTGCGAGCACACATGTACTCTTGGTGACACATACCACTGCGAGATGAAGTGCCAGGCGCTCTGCGGCAGCTGGGCTGCCCGGTGCTCCCATCCAACACACGGGGTTTGTCCTGGGTCTCCAGCACCCTGCAGAGGTGAGCGTGCGCTGGTGGCTGCCCTGCTTGCTTGCCTGTTTGCTTTGCAGTTTCAAAGCCAAGAGAGCTCCATCCCCGAGCTGCGCTGTCCCTCTCGGCCACCCGTCACCTCCGGCACTCACACCATCAGTTCACAGCCGGGCCCAGCGTGCTCCCAAGGCAGCGGCTGTCACAGCTGGAGCGGGTCTGACAGCTGGAATAAACCCAGCTGAGGATGAGGACGGAGGAAATCCACTGCAAGCAGCACGGACCCTTCATGCGCAGCAGCAAGAGGGGGGGGAAACGCGGTTGGGAGGGCAGCGAGAGACACCGACACACGCACAGAGGCCAACATTGTTGCCACGAGAGGAAATTATTAATTTGCTGGGAATAAAGTCGGCAGCGAGTCAAAAAACCATC
>NW_010194761.1:7200-16684 GCF_000695765.1 Mesitornis unicolor
CTTCCCTGTTGCTCTTGATTCCCCCCCCCCCTCCCCTTCTCCCTCGCTTGGCACAAGCTAAAGGATTCAAAAGGAAGCCAGGCTTGGCAGACACAGGGGGAGGAGGGAGTGGGGAGATGAAAGAAGGCCTCTCTCCAGCTTTCTCTTCCAGTTCCCACACTCAGCCCGGCGCGGAGAGCTCCTAATGATTCCCAGCCGCACCTGGAGGAGGCCGCCCGGCCGCTGAGGAAGCAGGGCCTGTTTATACAGCCAGCAAGGAAAGGCCACCAGCACCCCAGCCATGCTGTTCAGGGTGGCCCCATAGCCCGCTCACCCTGGGTGACAAGGTCCCTAAGGTGGCCACGCTGTGTGAGCGCCTGAGATGCCTGCCCGAGATGGCCGCCCTGCTGCGGGACCCAAGACAACAGCCCTGCCTTGGCACCCAAGATGGCG
Organism: Mesitornis unicolor; assembly: GCF_000695765.1. Taxonomy (NCBI): domain Eukaryota; kingdom Metazoa; phylum Chordata; class Aves; order Mesitornithiformes; family Mesitornithidae; genus Mesitornis; species Mesitornis unicolor. The sequence continues at coordinate 7,633 of NW_010194761.1, forward strand.
GCCCCGCCTCAGCACCACAGTGCCCAAGGTGGCGGCTCTACCTCAGTGCCACAGTGGCACCTGTGGACATGGTGCCCCATGCTGGAGCTGGCGCTGAGGGAAACCCATCGATCCCCAGCTTGGTGGGCTTCAAGTGGCTGCCCTTCCCCATGGAGGACATACCCCATGAGATGGCCGGTCGGCAAACCCCTTGGGGCTAAGATGGCCACCAGGGCTGTGCTGAGGCAGAGACGCCTGCTCACGCACTCCCAAAACACACGCTTGAAGGGGAAGGAGCCACAGGTCACACCACAGAAGGTGGTGATGCCACTTGGAGCATGTTGGCCCACGAAGGACTCCTGCGAGGGGACCCCTGCCACCATCACAGCCTCCCACAGCGCAGCCCTTCACGCCCTCTCGTGGCACCTTCTCGGCACCACAACGTCCCCATCCCTGTCCCCAAAGCCGTGGCAGCAAACGGAGGCCTGCCATTCCCCAAGGAAAAACACATTCCCCTCACGACAGGCGTGAATTCCCACCACACACCACCATTTCCACCCGTGCACAAATTGGTGGCAGATGCCGCCCAAAAGCAAGCGCTGTGCAGCGACAGCAGAGCCAAGTTTCCCCTTACGGGGCAATCAGAGCAAATTTTCCCTCATTTATCCTCCCTCTCACACAATTCCCCAGATAAGACTCTGCCAGTCCTCACTCGGGGCTTTACAGCCTCTGGGCAGTGTTTTTGTAAGGCGGTGGCCTTACAGAAGGAAGCAGTCCCCATTTTGGGGGGGGACAGCATCAACCCCGCTGCCTGCGGATGTTAACTTGCATGGCCCCAGATGGGTTTGCTTTATCTCGAGGGGGAAACTGCAGCTGATGGACACAGTGACAAGGACACAGCCACAGCACGGGTGTGAGCCAGTACCGCTGACCAGTGGGATATGAGTTCCCATCGAGTAAAGCTTACAATTTCAGAGCTGGTCATGGACTCTGCATCCCTTTTTTACCGTCAACAGAAGGGATAACCATGCAATTTGCCCTGAAATAAAACAAGCAAAATTCCCACCCTGTGCACAGGACTGCTGGATGCTATCCCTGAGGGGTTTATTTGTGTATTTTTTTAAAAACACCAATGCCCATCTCCTCTCGAGTCATTCAATTGGCAAATCTGGCACCGGTCGTGCCAAGCTCCCAACAGTGTGGGGCTGGGGCGTGCAGCCGTACTTGCCTGGCATCTGTAGCCGCAGGGCTGTGGAGACCCCCTCCTCTCCTCCTTGGTGGGATTATCTGCGCAGTCCTCTCCAGCACAGCGCTGCCAGCGAAGCTTTGAAGTGCAGCCCTGGTAACGAAGCCTTCGCTGCAGGAATGGGAAAATGCCAGGACAGAGAGATCTCCGCCTCCAGCGCTCACTGGCATGGGCAGAACTGGGAAAACGAAGCAGTTTGGTAAAAGGCAAATCTCCAGGGGCACATTTGCTCTGCAGTCACAAGATTTTTGCCCTCTTGTGTGTTGCTCCAGCCCAGTAACCAAAGAGTTATTTCCACCAGCAGAAGCAATGCACAGAGCTATCCCCACAGCTACTTTAAGGACCAACATCAAGCTGTGGAAACCACTGGTTTCCAGACAAGCCCAGTTCTGGGGGTGAAGGAAGACGTGAGGTGCAAAGTGGGTCTATTTACCCCACTGACTCCTCCTGGTGAGGGGCCAGGCCTTAAAACCAAATCATCCAGTGCATCTTCCAAGGATGCTGGCCCAGTGGGAGCTGCCTCTTGGCAGAGGGAGACGCCAGCATCCTCTGTCAGCGGAGCGACGAGCAGCTTCACGCACACCCCATCGAGTCACTGCTTCGTTGGTGGCCTCCCCAGCGCGGGATGGCTGAGCCCTGAGTGCACCATTTTAGGCTCCGGTGACAGAGGCATCAGTAACCACCACTATAAATAGCGGTGTCAAAGGAACGAGATGGGCAGGCTGTCCAAATCCTGGCACGGCCCTGCTAGCGCTGATAGCGAGTGCCCTTCGCCTGTTCTCTTGCCGCCAGGTCCTCTTATCTATTCTTCCAACTCCGGGTGTTTCTGTCACCTTGTCACCAGGTCCCCTGCCCTGATATTTCAGCCTCCTGGGATGGCTGCAGATCCCTGCTCGTGGTCGTTGGCCCCTATTCTGCTCTCCAGAAAGGACATAAAATGAAATGATCTGCAGGGACACGGTGACGTCCCCACCAGCACAGCCTGGGACCCTTCAGAGTCTGCATCACAGGGTTGTAGGGACAGCCCTGTGTTTGCATGGCCCCTACACGCTGGGACCTGCTGCTGGGCATGCAGGCATCACCACAGAGATGTTGGGCTTCACTACACTTAAGAGCACTCCTGAATTTCTGCTTTTCTTCTGCAAGGAAGACATTACCTCTGGCTCATTCTGATCTCTGTTATAGTGATGGGGAAACTGAGGCAGGGAGGTGTTATGACTTACCCCACATACATGAGAACACAGCACCCACACTCTGCCCATCCTCTCTACCATGCAGCTGGTCATCGAGGGTCTCACACCCTTACCAAGAAGCCCCCCAAATTCTTGGGGTTGAATTCTGGGTTCATTATGAAAGGCTGTTCTTGCTATTCAAAGGCCATGATTACCTCGTGAACATCTGTGGTGACAACAGCTGAGTGGCAGCATAATTCTCCATCAGCTCTGCCTCCGCTTTCTCCTCCTCCATCTTCTTCGTTTGAAAGCACACTCACTGCAAAGCCCTTGGATGCCTGATGAAGGAAAAAGCTCAGAAAACGGACAACAGGAATGAAAACTGAATTTTGCAGCAAACCAACCACAAGATATCACAGATTCAATGGCACAAACCTCCCTGCGTGGCCGTGGCCCATGTCTCTCCATGACCCGCTGGCTCCTTGGTCCCAACGCTGGTCCCCAAGAGCGAGTCATGGACTTGGGGTGGGCTTTGCATGAACGTCAGGGGCAGATCTTGCCTTTGGCATCCTGACCTCGTGGGGCTGGGTGGGTCCACGTGGGCTTTCACTGGTGCAACATGGGCCTTATCAGTGCTGGAGGTTGATTTTCTTTCCTCCAGGCACCTGGTGGAAGAGCCTGCAGGGTTGGGGATGGGCAACCCACCAAACAAGGCTGCATAAGAACCAAGGGCCCTCCACTCCTTAAACAAACACCCATAGCAGAGATGTTGCCCTGGGGCCTATGGACATTCCTTGGCTATATTTGGTGACGGATGGAGAATTTGTTGCTTCCCTTTAACCCATCTGTTCCCCTTATTGGCGGGGAGGAGCTAACGGCAGAACTGCAGTGTCGCTCTTCGGATAAACCCGGTACTTCAGCAGCCATAAATCTCCTCTGAAAAGCTTTTGCTGCCTCCCACCTGTTGGCTGGGAGAAGATCAAGTCGACAAAAGCCTTCTGCCAAACTGTATTTTTATCCAGGACTTCATCACGAGCCCAGGTTACAACAAAAGCCTGTTCACAACGCGGAGGGAGGCAGCTGTATCACAGCACATCCCTCAACCCTGCAATCCCACCTCTCCCAGAGGTCTCCAATTCCCAGGTAGCTGCTTTTATTACGTTGAATTCCCTTAAATCCCAAAAAAGCGCCCTTTTTTTCCCCTCACCTCCACCCCTTCACCATAAAACCTGGGAGGTCCCACGCTGGGACCGCAGACTCTCTTGCTGGGAAATACCCCCAGTGAGAATGGCAACGGAGAGCGCCAGGCTGGGACCAACACAGTTTTATTACAGAAAAACACCCGGAGGGATTTCATTAACAAGGCAGTGTCCATTCACGAGAAAAACCGCTGGGAGACAATGAAATGAAACCCACAGCAACAACACACAGCAGGAAAACCCAGTCCTCAGCCACAAGAGGCACAACCGCACATGGCACAGCGGGATGGGAGATGTGCCCAGCCCGGCCCAGGGACCACATTGTCCTCCCCAGCCCGAGGGTTGGCACGGATGGGCACACACACAAGGGAAGTACACAAGCAGCAAACCCACGTCCGCCAGCTGCAGTGATGGAGGAGAAAAAACAACATGGGAAGCCATGTGGATAAAAGCAAACGGGGCAGCCATTGCTGGGATGGGAAGTCGTCCCTGCATGGGAAGGACTCGGTGAGGTCCCACCTCATTTGGGGCTGTTTCCCGGGCCCTGTGTCCCTCAGTGAGCCCCTAAGCTGCCCCAGCAGCAGGAAGACCCAAAGCAGAGTCACTAAAGCCCCTGCCTGTGCTGTGCCCCTGCCCTTGGCTTGCACCCTCTGCATCTCAGGGCCTGCAGCAGGGCTCCAGAAACACAACACATTTGCTTCCCTGGAGATAACGGCATCTTCAGACAGGGCATCTCCTCCTGCACTGCCCAGCCCTGCCAACACTCCTCATCCAAAAAGAGCATCCCTAGCAGCTGTGCTCGCACCCTGTACCCACCCCAGCAGCACCTTGCCCTTGGTCATCCCTAAGGACAAGGCTATTCCACCCACAATGTCACCTCTGGGCTGACAGGAGGTCTCAGTGATGCTCATCTGTGAGCTGGGCTCAGCTGGGCTGCCATTACCACCTTGGAAATGTTGGCTGGGAGACCAGGCTGCTCCCCAGCTGCCAAAAAGGTCTCCAAGACACAGTTCAGATCCCAATATGTGGGGTTCACATTAAAAAAGACAAGACCTTTCAGTAGACCTGTACATTAGTAGGTGCGTTACTGAGATACTCATTTCTTTCAAGACCTTTTCTTTATTCAGTTGGATTTTAGACCTTCCTCTCTAAGGTGCTTGCCACCCAGATGTGACAAATTACAGTCTGTCAAGTGAAATAATTTGGGGTGGGGGTAAAAAAAGTGCAATTTGCTTTTCGCTGCAGGATTTAGTGCAATGAGAAAACAGTCTCCCACGCCACCAAAGGCATCACCAGCGTGTTTAGATATTTGTCCAAAGTGCAGTAAGTCGAGCTCTGCCGGGAAGGGCTGAGCGGTTTTAGCCAAAACTTCCCTGCAAAGCCGAGCCAGAGGCAGAAAAGTACCTGGGAAAGCTTCAGCCCATGGAGCTGCTGTTTGTAGTGGACTACTGATACCACTGGGCATCCTTTGTGCCCAACCATGGGGTTGCACTGCCTAAAAAAACCAAAAAGATTTTAAAAAACCCACAAGAAATCATCTTCACATTTTCGGAGCAGCTTCCCCAATTGATTTCTCCTCCTGTTTTATAATCGCAGATTTGGTTCTCGCTCGCAGCATCACGAGCAAATGCGTCTATTTTCGGAAACACCAGAGGTTTTATGGAGCTGAGGAGAAAAGGATTATCAACTCATATGGGCTCAGCCCAGACAGGGGAAAAAGATCCTTTAATTTAAACCTCCAGGCTGAAATTCTCTGCAGATTTACCTAAATGGACTTCAAATGATGTCCCTAATATAGTAGGGCTTGCTTTTAAGGTAATTCCAGCCCTAGGCATGTGTCTGCAGACCCTGGACGGCTCACACAGGAGCTGGGCTTTGGGTGATTATTTTTAAGTGCTAACTCATACAGCTGTGACACCCACATTTAAAAACCTGGGCTAACAATACACTGGCCCAAAGCTCCAAGCAGGAAATGGGATTTGGGTTTTTTTTAATATATAAGTGTTTGTTTCTATTTTTCCAAATTTAGTGCGTGAAAGGGAGGCTGTTCAGATGACAAAATCTTCTTGGAAGGACACAGACGTGGAAGATTTTCTGGTTGGGGAGAGCAGGGGCTGGATCTGTGCAGGAACAACCTTACTGTTTAACTTTAGTTAAAAGGGACGACGTTTCGTTTCGAAGCTGCAAGAAGGGGTTTTGTGTGCTCCAGTTCAACAGTTCAGCCTGAACATTTGCTTTGTAAATCAAGGGCTTTGGGAATTACCTGGGGTTTTAAAGAAACACCAATAGGTGAAACCTGCCCGGCACAACCAGTCCACAAAAGGCCAGACCCCTCCTCGGGGGATTTTGCCTGAAGCAAGTGCAGAAGAATGAGGGAAACGGCTCATGGGGCTGCCCAGTGCGCGGGGGAGTCTCCGACCCCATGGGGACACCACCACGACATCGCAACGAATACAGCATCGAAAGGAAGCCTTTGGTCAGCCCCTTCCTCCATCCGTGCCCCTGCCAAGGGAATTCCCAACTGGGAATAACCTCACACTCGCTGGGGCAAACGCTCTCCCCCTCGCAGACCACAACCCCTGTGGGATCGTGGTGAAGTCGGTGCCGGGGGCCGTGGGACCATCCAAGCTCGGCTATTTGCTGTTGGGGGTTTGCTTCTCCTGCGCCGGCCGCTTGTGCTTCTGGGCGATGCCGTAGGGGACGTGGGCAGCCACGGTGCCCATCTCCTTGGCTCCCTCCACGTGGAACATCTGGTCGTCGAAGAAAATGTGGGGCCGGATCTTCCTCAGCAGCGGCCCCTTGGGAGCCCCGGCCAGGAACAGGGCCTCGTCCGTCTCCAGGCCCCAGCTGCGCAGAGTCTTTAAGGCCCGGGCCCCCGAGCTGGCCGCGCTGCGGGCGGTCACCAGGTAGGTGCGAATGGGACACTCCATCCTCAGCCCCTTGGAGTAAAACTTCTTCTGCAGCTTTCCCAAAGCCTCCAGGAAGCCCTTCAGGGGTCCCTGCCAAAGCAAGAAGAAACCATCACTGCCGAGATCTCGGTGCTAGCCCTTCCTGCAGGTAGCCAGTCCCAGCAGAGCCAGAAACGCTGCCTGACCCCTTCTCCCTGCGAACCCCCAAAAATAACAGCAAGGAGCCAGCCACGGCCATCCCATGGGGCCAATCCAGCAATATCAGGCTGCTGACCCCACCATTTCATGCCAACCCTTGGCTGCTTCCCAGAGCTAAGAGCATCCCTGTGGACCAGCTTTCTCCCAGAGGCTTTTCCTGGCTGCATCCCAGCGCTACCTGTGCCAGAGGCTTGTTCTCGTGGGCCTTTTCATGCTCAAAGAACATGTCCAAGCCGTGAGCCTTCACGATCTGCTCCGACTCATCCGAGAAGAGCACGGCGTCGCCGTCGAATGCCACCCGGAGCTGGTTCTCCGACACCTCCAGGTCTTTACTGGGGCTGAAGATGGTGGCCGCAGCGATTCCTGTGGAGGTAAAGCACGAGGTGACAGTTACCCCAGGACCCAGCCTCGTGGCTCATCCGTTGAGGAGCAGAGCAAAACACGATGGGTTGGAAGCAAACACTGCAAGGAGATGCACCCAGTAGTGCCTGCAGCTTGGCCCCAAAGCCTTTTACAGCAAAAAAAGAGTTCCCACATGACAAATCTCCCTTTACATACAAGAATTAATGGGGAAAACCAGTGCTTTTGGCTTGGAAGAGCTGTGGAGCTTGAGGAAAGCCTTATTTCCATGGAAACTAGAGGCTCTTTGGAGCATCAAGAGCGGAATGTGGGACAAGGCAGGCCCCAGTGATGTAGGGACAGGGACACTGGAGCTATTGTTCCTGGTACCAACCCCCCGAGGGCTCCAGGCTCCCCCCGCAGCCCCCCAACCCAAGCTGGACCCCAGACTCACCCTCTTCAATGGCCCCACTCACTTTCTCTGCATCAGAGGAGAGGTAGAGGTTGGTGTGATAGGCCTTGAGGTAACAGATGGGGCTGTTCCCTCCCGTCATGCAGAACCTCTCGATGAACAGATCTGAGGGCAGAGGGACCCTGGGGTGAGCCCAGTTACCCCCCAAACAAGCCTTGATGCTGCTCCCCGGTGGCCTCCCAAGAGCTGGCAGGATGGGGGCTAATTTTGGTACTGCCCTTCAACAGCACGGCCAGAGCATCCTCACCACCAGCCAACTCAAAGCCAGGAAATTTGGGAGAAACGGGGTCAGCACGTGGCTTGGAGGAAGAGACAGGAGAAAGCACCTCCAAATCTTGCTGCTGAGAGATAACACCCTGCCCCAACTCCATCAGCACCCACGTAAAGGACGGCTTTGCCCTCAGCTTACCGTAGTGGTTGATGCTGTTGATCAAGCGCACCCCAACCTGGGCATGGTTGTTGGTCATGAGGACGATGTCGAAGAGCTCCTCGCTGTCGGGGTACAGCTCACGCAGCTGCGTGTTCACCGCCTCCAGCGCCTGCAGGAGCCCGGGCGGGGGTTAGAGACCCCCAGGCACAGCCCTCACCCCCTTCCCATGGGGCACAACACCAAAACCAGGGAGCTGGCCCGACCCCAACTATACCCTGAGCCAAGCTGACATCAGCCAGCAGCTTGAGCTGGGGAAAACGGGCTGATTTTGGGGAAAAACACACAGCTACGTTTCTATTTTCAAACACAAAAGGTTTCTAATTTTCCTTAGGAGAGGAGAAGAAATGAGCTCAATGTTACAGATAAGTGTTTTGCAAGCAATCAGGAACGGAACAAGTCTCTCCCCACCAAGTGGATTAGTTTATTCATTGGGAATGGGCAAGAGATTGCTTCAGCACGGGCCAGCAGGCAAAACTGCACGAAATCCAGAGAAACTGGGGCAGAAATCGGAAAATATGTTTAAAGCTTGAAATGCCTCGTTTCAACACGTCAGAATTAGAAATTGGCTGGCTCTGTAGCATGGCTGAATTCAGCCAATTTAAAAGAATAAATAAATTGTAATAAAAAGAAAAAAATAAAGATATGAGAATTCTCTAAAGGGAAACTTAAAGTATAATCCAAAGAGATTATTTCTTCAGCTGCCAATTTGGAAAACTCAGCGTTTCCTCAGTCCTGGAAGAAGAGCATCACTTGCCAGGAGGTTCACTTGCCTTCTCTTTGCTCTGTGGCCACATCCCTTCCCCACACAAACATCCCAAAACGCTCCCCTCTCCTCAGAGCTTTGAGCCAGGACCACGGTGCAGATCCCCCTTGGGCGGGTGGGAGCTCACCTTGACAAAGGGGAAGGCAGCCCCAGGGAGGAAGGGCTCGTTCTCGTGGTCCAGCTGGTATTTCACGTAGGCTTCCACCCCTTGCTCGTTGTAAATCTTCTGCTCCTCCTCCATGCGGAACAGCGCCCGCGAGGACACGGCGATGGTGATGGCGTTCTCAGGCTTGGGCTGTACGGGAAAGGAGAAAATTGACCATTTTCAACCTTCATCACAGAATC
>NW_010194762.1:0-718 GCF_000695765.1 Mesitornis unicolor
ACTACTAATGTAGGACTGGAGGGGGCAACAGAAGCCATAAAACATAACAAGTTGCTTCCCTTTCGGCTGCCTTCCAAAAAACTAGCTCTTTACCCAGAGTAAAACAGCAATCTTCTGACTGAACAATTATTTTTTTTCAAGGGTCCCTTCCAGAAGGCTTTGGGTTTTTATCTTTTTTTTTATTTTAATCTTGCAAGCAGTCCTTTAGGGTTACAAGCTCCTGGATGCTGGAATGGGAACCCTGCAGGGCAGATCCTGTCACCAAAGCCCCCAGTGGCCACTTTCACTGACACAGGACCTGCAGGCTCTTGGGCTAAAAATCTCTTCACACACACATGCTTCAGGAATAGGTCCTGCTTGCTTGATGATCCCCCTTGCCCTGCTGCTGTGGCACTTGCCCACACTGGTCACCAGCCTCCAGGAAGGCAGATTTCAGGGCAGGATCGCCCCTGCCTCCCAGGCCAGGAGTTGCAGGGTGTGGCGGCACCACATGAAGCATTAAATCACAGCACACCTGATTGTGAGCAATGCTTGGTGATGTGTGCCGAGTCAGACAGCACTGGTGTCTGAGAGATTAAAAATAAAAAAGGGAGTAGGCACAAGGTCCTCTGGCTTATCAAGAGCCTTGGAAGAGGGCCCACCAGCAGATGCAAACCAGCCTTTGTAGTTTCCATCTTCTGCTGTCAAAATGGTGGCATCTTCTTCATCATCTGCTTTG
>NW_010194763.1:0-10339 GCF_000695765.1 Mesitornis unicolor
CTGTGATTCTGTGATTCTGTGATCTGGAGCTGTCTCATCTTGTGACAGTCTCATCTTTGAACACTGCATGGGATACCAGAGAATGAGAGGTCAGAAAGCCTCAGAAACTAAGCAGTGCTCTGGGAAGATGCAGATCTGCTTTTGTGAAAGTCAGTGGCAAAAATCCTGTTCATCAATGTCCGGTAACAGCAGATGATGCTGGTTCATCAGTTGCCTGCACAGAACATTCATCACATAATCAGGCTGCATATATATTCATTATACAGCTGATTGTAAGATATTAGTAAATATCACCTACACATTCTTTATTCTTTTTTAAGCTTGATTACTTCATAATGTCAGAGGTGGTTTACTTGCTTGCTTGTGAATATCCCGGTAGGTGTATAGTTGACCTTGGTGATTCTCTCCAATGGAATGACCAATTATTCAGTGAGTATTGAGGCTGAATCACTTTCTGGCCTCTGGAGAGAATAATCCTATCAGGTCAGGAGGATGTGCAGGATTTAATATCCTGCATGACAGCCTGGGTGCTGCTACTATTAATCAAAAGTTCTGGCTCACATATATTTCATATTTCGTCCTCCCTTTTGTTTAGGCCTTGTGGTCACACTAAACTGGTAAGAAAAGCGTTATATGTCAGGAAAGTCATAACCAAAGGAAGATAAAAGGGAAAGTTAAAGGTTCTGGTTTTATCTTTCAAAGGTGAAAGAAATACTTTCAGTGAATACAGGTATTTGTGAAGTTTCAGATGCCCTGAGATACCTGGAGCTGGTTTTCCAATAGGATTCTTATGGTTAGTCATCTTAGCAGCATGCCTATACCCTATTCTAATTATGTTCCTGTTCCAAATGGACCAAATTTAAGTTCAGCGACAAAGAAAAGTCTGCCTCTAAATATAGCCCTGTAGGTGTGTTTTGCCTTTTCTCTTTGGAACCTTTTGTAAGTATTAGTTAGGACTGTTGAAAGACAGACGCGACTCAAGAATCTTATGGCCACCCTGTCTGGGTAAACACATGGCACCTGCATGTTCGTCTTCAGATTATGTGTAATAACATCCCAGACTGGAACCAGCAACCTATTCTGTTTTTGCGGCATATATCCAGATTGTACCTTGTCAGCCAGCCCTGAGAAAATGCTATGTCTCTTTGCCAGCTTTAGCAGTTACTGTCTTTACTATTTGGGATCGCCCACTGTCAGGACTGTCACTACACTGATCTCTTTGTGGAAAAGCCAACCTTGTCCTTACTGGTGAGACTCACACTGCACTTTGCCTGCACGAACCATTTCATTGGCATTCACTGGTTTTGAGAAAGTAACAGAGCCTGTTATCATGTTTCCTAGAGTTCACAAATTTGTCAAGACCTGACATGGAAGAAAACAATTGCAATCCAGCTTAGAACAAGAGATGGTTAAACAAAAAGATTTCTGTTTCTTTGATTTTCTCAATTAAACTGAATGTCTCAGCTGACAAGCCAGGGCAGTGGCTGAGCAGCACTAGCCTCCTGAATGCCTCCTTTCAGTGCTGACCTTCAGCTTCAGCTTGGGAGCTGTGACCACTGCCTGCTTTGAGGAACCTTCTGAGAATATATCCTTCTTTTCTCTCCTTTCCTCCAATGCAGACTCAGGTCTTGCTTTTGTTTTTTATTTTATTATTTTTTGCATTTTATACAATGCAGCTTCAAAAAAAAGAAAAGTCTTCATACTTCAAACAAACATGTTTCCGTCTTGTTGAAAAAGTTTTCCTGCTGACTTTCAGAATTATGATGGTGTGTAAGACAATGCCCATCCTAAGTTCATAATCATAAGACAATGTGTATCATGAAAATTTCTCACTGGACATGAATTGTACCAAGCATAGAGTCTCTAATTCACTTTCAGCTTTCTGCAAAAGTCACACAGAACAGTAACAACAGCTTTAGCAACCAGAGTGCTCTGTCCTTTACACTGGCTTTTGGCAGTTCTAGATGTTCATGCTGTCACATGAGTTCATTTTGGGAATGCCCTTTGTAGTTCCTGTAAGTGTAATAAGCTTTCTTTACATTTTACATCATAAGCAGATTCCTCTTCCTTTATAAAACCCCATAAGTCAAACAGTAAACAACAAGGATGCTAGAGCAAAATACTATCCACTGAACCACAAGTCTCTTCCTTTCTGTAGAAGCTTGCAGAGAATTAAATGGGGAAATAACCTAGTGCAGTGACATGTCATTAGATATCACAGTACTTAGCATTTCCTTTAAGACACCAGGAAACTGTACATGACATGTTAATAAAAGCACAGAGACATGTATAAAATTATTTCACTACAAAAGTATCACAAAATCATGGAAAATATTCTTACAAAGTAGGTTGCTCTTTTCCCTGAGAAGCCATTTCTCCAATCCATAGACTAATTAAACATGGTTTTTGGTACAACTTTGATTTTGAGGAAAACTGAAAGATTACAAAGTTCAGCTTTGCTGTTTTGATATCCACACACACACACTGAAGTCAGTGGAATTATTTCCATACATCTTGAAGATTTTGGAAACTGGGACTTGTGGAGAGCTCATGTTGTGTCCATTCGCAATGACCATCTGCATAATGAAATGTCCCTGATGTTACACAAGAAGAAAGTGTGCTTAGAGATGCAAAGGTGTAATTTGCTGAGATCTACAAAAGAACACTCCACCTAGTAAAAAAAAATATTGAACCCACACCCATATTAGCCCCATTATAGAGTTAATTTTCAACTATTTGATCAAGAACATGAACTATATGCCAAATAAATTTCTACGGTGGCTGGGTATAGAACTGTGTAAATGAAGCATATCAGAAATGTGGACATACCAATTTTTGTTTGTGCTGGCATGACATGTTTGCTTCGGGTTGGAATCACTCACTGCTCTGTGATTTCAAGCGTGTACAAACCATGTCATGTCCTTCATTTGCTGGGACTCGGCAGACTCAGTTTTAGTTTGTGTCATATTATCTGTTTTCTTATTTATAGCAGTTAGATCATTCTTAAGCACATCCGAAATGCGCAAATTTAATTTAACAAGGCAAAGAAAGGCCTGGAGGCAGGGAGTGGGAGAAGGAGGCTCATTCTCAAATGTTCATTGGGGTTATTTGGACCAAAAGATTGTCAAAACAAAGTGAGCTGTTGGCAGATGCAGGTTCTCCCGTTGATTTATATAAGAAATAATCCTCTGTAGAGCTATCTTGGACCCTTTCAGAACATATATGTTTCTTCGAAATATGCTGCTCTGCTGAAACAAGCCCTGTTGAACTGCTGCAATAGTGATAAGAGGATTTCTGAGAGCTAGGGCTGTCTCACTGCTCACTTGTAGAATCAGAGGAGACAAAATAAAAAGGTAACTCTGTCAAATGACAGGGCACAGTCATTAACCAGTTCCATTGTCTGATTGTGCTCAGAAAGCTTTTCTTTTCACTTACAGTGAAACAAACCAAATCTTAAAGCTGAAGAGCCACTGCAAAACAGAACTGGCTGTTTCTGATCACCAGTGTCAAGGTGCCTTGTCCTGCTCTGCTAGGGAAAGTATAAAGGATACTTTTCTGAAAAAGACTTAGTTTTTCCAGTAGCTTTAACTTGCATTGTTCTGGGTTTGTTCAAAGATCTTAAAAACTTTTGATTTAGTGATAAAAATAAGGTTGCATCTTTTCTAATTTATTTTATGTGAAGTACCAGTTTGCAAAGTATTCTCTTCAGTTACTGAATATTTCAATAGGAACACACCATTAGGGTCAGCACTCTGAGGCTGTAAATCATCACAGTACTGTTTCAAATCTGTTATCACGCTCACTTCATGGGTCTAGCTCACTGACATCAGTGGCACTAGTCCTGATTTACCTTGGTTCGAGACACATGCGTTCATTGCCAAAAATCAGTTTTCAGTAAGTGAAAGAAAGAAATGCTAAGGTCATGAAACTCAGAAATTTTATATGTTACACAGAATCACAGAATCTTAGGAGTTGGAAGGGACCTTGAAAGATCATCCAGTCCAACCCCCCTGCCAGAGCAGGATCACCTAGACTAAGTCACACAGGAACACGTCCAGGCAGGTTTTGAATGTCTCCAGAGAAGGAAACTCCACAACCTCTCTGGGCAGCCTGGTCCAGTGCTCTGTCACCCTCACACTTGAAAAAGCTTTTCCTCATGTTCGGGTGGAACCTCCTATGCTCCAGCTTGCACCCATTGCCCCTTGTCCTATCACTGGCTATCACTGGGAAAAGCCTGGCTCCTTCCTCCTGACACTCGCCCTTTACAAATTTATAAACATGAATGAGGTCACCCCTCAGTCTCCTCTTCTCCAAGCTAAAGAGACTCAGCTCTCTCAGCCGCTCCTCATAAGGGAGATGCTCCACTCCCTCAATCACCTTTGTGGCTCTGTGCTGGACTCTCTCCAGCAGTTCCCTGTCCTTCTTCAACTGAAGGGCCCAGAACTGGACACAGTATTCCAGATGTGGTCTCACCAGGGCAGAGTAGAGGGGGAGGAGAACCACACCCCTTTTGATACACCCCAGGATGCCATTGACCTTCCTGGCCACAAGGGCACATTGCTGGCTCATGGTCATTCTGCTGTCCACCAACACCCCCAGGTCCCTTTCTGCTGTGCTACTCCCCAACAGGTGCCTCTTTAAGTATTTAGACAACAGAAGAGTAAATGAAGTTAGAATAACGCAGTGAGAAAAGTAAATCCTGGCATTCCCTAGTCTCAAAGTGCAGACACTTTACTTGGCATCTGCTCTGTCCTTCATTGCTGTAGCTGGAAGCATAGGCTTGTATTCTTGATTTCACAGGACCTAGCACTTGTGTCCTTGCTTACTTGCAAAGTTGTGTTTGGCAAACTGTCCCACCCTTGGAAGTGAGAAATGGCAGATGTTAGGGAAAAAAGTAAGGCAAGAAGCAGGCACTGAGGAATGCTGCCCTTATTGCACCTGTCAAACTTAACAGCAGTCGGTGGTTTACGGGCTTCCTCAGTCAGAGAGTCTACCCAATGTTATGTATGTACTAGCTCATGACTGATTTTTTGCATGAATATGTCTGATTTGAACCCATCTGTAATTCTGGCCTCTGTGTCAACTTGACCCACAGCTCAATAATGGGTGTTCACTGTGAATACTGCATCCAGGTCGATTCCACCTGGAGTCCTGCATCCAGCTCTGGAGTCCTCAGTACAAGACATGGACCTGTTGGAGTGGGTCCAGAGGAAAGCCACAAAAATGATCAGAGAGATGGAGTACCTCTCCTATGAGAACCAGCTGAGAGAATTGTGGTGCTGCAGCCTGGAGGAGAGAAGGCTTCAGGAAGACGTTACTGCAGACTTTCAATACCTAAAGGGGGCTTATGAGAAAGATGGGGACAGACTTTTAATAGGGCCTGTAGACATAGTACAAGGGGTAATGATTTTAAACTAAAAGAGGGTAGATTCAGACTACATATAAGGAAGATGTTTTTTTACAATGAGGGTAGTGAAACACTGGAAGAGATTGCCCAGAGAGGTGACAGATGATACGTCCCTGGAAATATAAAGGTGGATGAGCTGGATGGGACTCTGAGCAACCTGATCTAGCTGAAGATGTCCCTGCCCATGACAGGAGATTGGAGTAGATGACCTTTAAAGGTCCCTTCCAATCCAAACCATTCTGTGGTTCTGTGACTGAGCAGTGATTCTCAAACTACTCGCAGCTCACCATAGACTAACAGAAAAGGTTTGGGTGGGCTGGCTGGCTTGCAAATTTGGAGTCATGCTGTACTTACATAGTTAACAGATTGACAGACTTTTGAATTGCATCCATCTTGTTGTTTATGCCAGTAATTGTTTGGGTATGAGAACAGGTCCTGACTGGCTGCTTAGATGTGTGAGCTGAAAAGAGGAAGTTTCTGATGTCTGCAAAGCAGGCCTGAGCCCCAGCATAATGTATCTTGGTGAGTCTGGGCCTGTGTCTGTGAGTATCAGAGGAGGAAATCAAATTCCCTTTTTAGTTCAAAGATATAAGTGGAGATCACCAGGGAATGAATATTTTGACAAATGTTGTTTGGATTGAGTTTTGTTTGTATAGATAAAGTCTAGCAGTTTATAAATATATGATCAAATCAGTTCACTTTATTTTGTAATTCCAATGACAAGCTTTCTCCTCTTTGTGCTAATTCCTTTGGTAATACAATTTTGATTTTCATTGCAAGAAAGCTATTTGACCAACAATTATAAGGTCAAATATTGTTCAGTAAAAACCTTCTGAGCTCATTTCCCTTCTGTTGTCTGTCAGTCATTGTAATTCTTTACTGTGAATTAATGCCAAATAATCTCTTTAAATTTTATGAGCTGCTTCTTTAGGATGAACACTGACTGAAGCTACTCCACACCTCCTACCCTCTGGGAAAAAGGAGGAGACACACTGGCAGAGTAGATAATGGAGCTCTGTATATTGTAAAAAAAGTTATTGCCCTTTTTTATTACCATAGCATTATTCAATTGAAGTACCCTTTGCAAAACAGTTTATTCAACGGGGCTCATACGAAGTACATGTTTAGCTAAAATGTCATACCTTTTCTATTGCCACTTTTGTATTAATGCAATTGGAAGGCTTATCCAATGAACTACGGACACTCTCTTCCTGTTTCCTCACATAAAAATATTTATACTCTATATAAATATACTGCTTCTTAATTGACCTTTCAGAGTATATTATAATATACTGTAACCATTATCCTTTATTTATTTATTGCAGTTTGCAGATATTTTTTATCACTCATAATTCAATCATTGAAAAGTAGAGTACACTTAAAGTTACGCTTTATTTATCATTTTGATTGATTTTGTGCACTTATAGTTTAAACAAAAACCTATGATGAGGAAATCTGGTCTTTGAAATGAGAAGAGGTGGTCACCTTGAGATTGAAAAGCAGCCTAATTTTATAGAAACAATTAACCGGTTTCAGTATCCTCTTCAATAATATTCCAAGATTTAACTAAGTTTGTCCTATTCCATATGCCAGTGACTTGGCGTGAAGCTAGCTCTTAGTGGGGGGAAGGAAACAAAGGAGAATTTCCTGTCTAACAAGATCTTCCCCCAAAATTAATCACATCACATTAACTTCTGTATAAACTTAATAATGGCATGCTGTTCTCCTTGCTTTTATTAACCATACACCTGATGCTGATAAGAAAAGGTTTCTGCTTCTCAGAGGATCTAAATTACACACTGTGTGTATGTTCACATATTGTATTTTATTTAGTCAAAAGTAATACGTGAAATCTGGAGTCAGACCTGGTTCTGAATTTGAGAGAGCCCCTAAAAGAGAAATATTCAAGGTAATTCAGATCCACTGATTTTTTTCACATCTATCTTATACTTATAATGTTGGGACACTGTGTTTAATTCGAATGGAACAAGGTTCTCTTACTGCTATAACTAATGATATATTTTTGTAAATTCAGATGCCTTCTACTTCTCTCCTTGTAGTCTTTTATACTGTGTGTGTAGGAACAGTTTTATCTTTAGTGGATCGTGTTTTTCCAGCTGCTCCAAGAAGTGTTCAATAGAAAACATTTATATGTTTCAAATCATGGGATTTTTATCAGAGCATAATCTTTCTGTGGATACCTTTGCATTTTAAAAGCAAATCAATGACTATGATGTCAGCATGTTTATCATTTCAGTCCTGGGAACATTTTCCTGGTATCTGGGTTTGATCTTCTAGGTGTGTCTGATTCTTATAAAGCCACAGCTGTGTGAATTAGATTTCCTAGGAAAGTCTGCAACATCTCAGGATTCCAGTGGAATACAACTTCTGTCTCATTTCTCCCCTTTGAATTGTTCTGAATCCCAGAGCACTTTAGTAATTGAATGACGGGTTTCACTGGAGAATGTAAAGCAACACTTCCTACAACCTCAAAGACCAATTTTTTTCCCCTTTGGCTCCCTGCAAGAACAAAGACAGTTCAAAGTTTGCCTTATTATTTAAGCCCTGGAGCATGTTTACAGAGCACATTTTAAAAAAGAACTTCTTTCTTCTGTTTTGCATATAAAGTATTAGTGTTACCTTTAGGTACTTGCATATCGGTGTTTAACACAGCACTGCAAACTCAACACACTATTGTCACTCAGGGTTTTATTTGGAGGAGGGGTGTGTCACACAGGAATCTAATTTTCTCAGAAACTCCTATTTCCAGCTATAATTTTAATGACTTAAACTTTGATCCTATTTGATGATAAACTGTCATTTTCAGGTTAGATCAATGTGCATATAGTCAGTCCTGCTTTGTGTACAAACAGATGCCTGTCTGCAGTATGCGGTTATTGAGCAGTAGCACCATCAGAAAGGCAGAGCTTCTTTCTAGCTGTTCCCACGTTGTGATGGTGACAGAGGGAGGCTGACTGTCGAAATTCATCCATGAAACATTTCAACTCAAACTGAAGTATACTGGCTTGACATAAAATTGAGGGAGGGAGGCAGAGGATGTGGGGGTGGCTCTTTTTCTGCGATACATTCCTGCAGAATTAGATACACTCCTCTCCCCTGTAACAAAATGTCCCCTCATGTTTTTGGCTCTTTCTGTTCAGAGGTTCTCCCCACCAGTGTCAGGGGAGGACTCTCACTGTGGTCCTGGATTTTTGCTGGTGCCTTTATGACCATCTCAGCCAGAATCATCACATGCAGGTCAATGCAAGTAAGTAGCTTCTGCATAGAAGGTGTTTAGACAGGGATGATTAGTGATGTGGTAGCAGATTCAGCACCTCAGTTCAAGGCCAGAAATTGCTCATGCAGACTTCATCCAGATACAGTCCTTTCCTCATTAGATCACCTTTCCATCAGGCAGCCAAACATTCAAGCTTTTCTGCCACCAAGGTGTGGCAACAACACTTTCTTGAGCATTACTGCAGTTTATGTCAAAGGGTAAGTCAGTAGAATTTCACCTGTATTTCATGAAACCAAGTGTTATGTGGCAAAACTGATTAAACTAAGAAGCAGGAGAGCCAAGATCTCTGTAGGATGTGAAACAAAATAACCAGCTTCTGCTTTCTGATCCAAGGTCCACAACTACTTTAGATAAAGCCAAATCAATGCCAAGAAAAATAATGCCAGCTTTGCTCATTTGCTCTGTGAGGAGTTAAAGTTTCTCAGTGCATTCCACAGTAGCCTTTTTCATTTCCTTTCAGTTGTGGTGCCTCTGGATGCATACCCCTGTAGAAGGTTTGGGGGAGATTTTGAGCAGTTGCTTATGTTTTATACAACAGCAGTGGGCTGTGTGAATCATCTCATGCAGCCAAGCCCTTCATCAAATGGAGCAGAGTATTCATGTGCTCAGGAGCTAGGAGATTGAGGGAGCGGTGTGGGAGGAGGAGTGTGCTGTGCTGGGTGGCCACAGGCTGCCTGCAAGCTGTTGTGGTGCCCTTCCTTTTGCTGGGCAAGAGTCATGGTAGAGTTGAGTCTAGAGGACTTGGGAAGTGAGCCTCAGGTCTTAGCCACTCATCTAGCCTAGCCTTGTGCTGCAATGGGAGCTGTTATGTGCTGCCTGTGAATCATTCTCAAAGGACTCCCACTCTCTATCTAGCTCTCTAGAGCAGATAGCATGTCTCTTGTGGGCCATTTGATGTTTTCTGACATAAAGACCACCCCTGGCTTAGCCTGTGAGATCATTAGTAGGCATGTCACTCACACCAAAGCTGAAAAAAGCACTATTATAGACCTCTCCAAGCATAGACCCAGCCAATAGCTCTCTATATAAAAGGCTGATGCATCAGGCTGCTGTAAGGAGCAGCTTGCACCTCCTTTGTGACTTTGTGTCAGGGAACACAGTTATAAAGGCACCTGAAAACAATGACGCTTCTGTACAAGGCATGTTCTGGCTGGAGAAGGCGTTGCATTATACTTCTGTTTCTGTTTGTCTTCAAATAGAAAGGGAGCCGTTCATCCAGCTGCGCTGCATTGTCATGCAAAGAGTTTTCCAAATGAAGTGCATTCAGAGTACATCACAGGATTTTAGTCTTCAAAGACAGTGTTTCATTCTTATTACAGGGACTGTAAGAACTATGAAAAATCGTTCAACTGTGTGGAGATGGAGCTCCAGGCACTTCAGCAAAAATACATCAATTTGAGCTGAACTGTGAAGGTTTACATTGCGACAAAGGGTGAAAGATTACGTCAGCTGGGCTGCCATTGACATCCAACAGGGTGCTGACATCAGCTTTGTGTTTATGCTGCTGCTGGCCTGTACCATTCACAGTTTGGTAGAAAAGAACCCTGTGAGGATCAAACCGGCAGCATGGAAAACTCATGAGTTCTTCCAAAGTATACCAAAGAGAAGAGGAATCACAGAATCACAGAATCACA
>NW_010194764.1:0-632 GCF_000695765.1 Mesitornis unicolor
AGTGATGAAGACAATGAGCCTTCATCCTGAAAACTACGAGCCTTCATCTTCAGACTCTCAAGGACCACCCCAGAATTTTAGTGCGCATATGCGACAGTGGGCGGAAACTTATGCTAAAGCTTTCCCCAGAAAACTGTTGAACATGTCAGTAACTTTGTAAAAAGGTGTGGCTATGATAATGAATGTTACTGTAACTAAACCTCAACCTATTAGCAGGTGTGCTTTTAAGGCAGGCATCCCACTTCCTGAATGCACCCAGCATGCTGCTAAGAAACCTTTGCTTCGCAGAATCGATCCGTCTCTACATTTGCATTTTGTCAGCGCGTTTCTCACACCAGCATCCACTGAAACTGCATTCAGCGTGAGTGTACAGGAGAAAAATTAATAGACTGTGCTACGCAGGGAGCCAGGGACGCTGTAGCACTTTGAACGACGTGGCGTCTGTGTTATGAGACGCCGAAAGACTTTAAAGCGCAGCGAGATCAGGCAGAGGGCACTGCCTCTGCTTCTAATACGGCACAAAGTTTTGCACCCCCCGTGCCGCTCCCTTCAGAGGAACAGACTCAGGAGAATGAACAAATTATGGACGCTAAGGGAACAACGGGGAATGTAATGCTAGAAGGAGAAAAAAC
>NW_010194764.1:714-1279 GCF_000695765.1 Mesitornis unicolor
GCGGCGGGGGGGCTGCCACTTGCCCGCGCCTCTGCAGCTCCTGCTGCTGCTGCTGGGAGCGCTGCTCCGCGCCAGAGCGACATCTCAAACAATAACAATAATTAAAAAAGCCCATTTTCAAAGCAGTGTTGGTCTAAATTTCACTTAAATGGCCAGCCAGGGAGACGGCAAGAAGAGCGCCAGGAGGGGCCTGCCACGTCAGCAAACAACAATCCATTCCTCGGCCACCCTCAAACACAAGCCTTTGTGACCGGTTGTCAGGCAAAACCAGGGGATCAGTCGGCGTGGATGTATCCACTGCCAACACAGTAACAGTAAATGGCTGTCAAATACACAAAGTGCCTTCAGAAGCATGGAGACTAATTGGTAAAGGACTTAGAGCATTATTAATAGGAAGGTCAAGTAGCACTTGACAAGGATTGATGGGACATGTGGGTGTGATCGATGCAGACTATGCGGGACAAATTTGGGCTATGATAGCTACTGCAACACCAGCAGTAACTATCACTAAAGGAACTCGAATTGCTCAACTTGTGCCTTTTGTGAGTTGTGTTCCTAGCACAGC
>NW_010194764.1:1558-2058 GCF_000695765.1 Mesitornis unicolor
GAGTCCTGAGGGGCAGAAAGCCACCGTCAGGCCATATGTGAGCACTGCGCCCTTGAACTTATGGGGGAGAGATAGTCTTGCACAGTGGGGGGTAAGGATTGCAACAGATTTTTAGCGGGGGCCACCGCGTTGCAGGGCGTCACACGGCCAACCCTGGCTCTGAAGTGGTTAACGGAAAAGCCGGTGTGGGTGGATCAGTGGCCCCTTAATCGCGAAAAAGTCATAGCCCTGCAGCTTTTAGTCACAGAACAATTGGCCGCAGGACACACTGAACCCTCTTATGGCCCACGGAACACACCTGTGTTTGTGGTAAAAAAGAAATCAGGGAAGTGGCGTTTGTTGCATGACCTAAGGAAGATCAATGAGGTGATGGCAACCATGGGAGCATTGCAACCAGGGATGCCCTCACCAACCATGATTCCAATGCAATGGGAAATTGTAACAAAGGACTTAAAGGATTGTGTTTTTCCTATTCCTCCAAATGAACAGGACATGGAAAA
>NW_010194765.1:0-9177 GCF_000695765.1 Mesitornis unicolor
GCTCGCTGAGGCCTGGCCCTGCCTCGCCTGTGTGGCGCTGAGGAGCGCTATTGAGCGCCACACTGAGGGCTACACGGAATTAGCACACACGGCGGTCAATTACAGGGGGTAAGGGTTTAAGCTCTCCCTGAGCAAAACAAAACCATGGCTGGTTACTGGCCTAGGAGACACCCAAGTAAACTAGAAGCCAGTGAACTCAAAGTTCTGCTCAAGGGAGCAGTGCGGTGTTTATAGGAGCAAGCAGAAACAATGACATTCAGTACTTCACAGACAGTTGAACGGTTTCAGAGCATTACGAAGAAACAGGAAAAAAACCCCAAAACATCAAAACCCCAACGAAGCCAAAAAAGTACAAAGATTTACTTTGTAAAACGTACAAACGGCTGTCCCAGTAACTGGGAGTGTATCAGGCAGTTTCAGTTTGCAAAGGATGAGCAGCAACACATTGGAAAGACGCAGCCAGAGCCCTTACTGTGAAGGCCCTGCCAAGCAGAGAAGACTCCCAGAAATGAGCATTAAGGGGAGGTTGGTCCTAGAGCAGGTGCATGTGAATTAAAAGGTTAGTAAACAGACTTTGCTTAATTAAAAAGATTTATTGACTCTGCCTGTTTGCATTTGTACAACTAACATTGCAAAGCTAACAACAGCGAAAGCATCAGGGGAAAAAGGAAACGCCAACAAAAGATGGTTTGGCTAACCTGAGATGTTTTCCAGGACATGAGTTTGCATTTTAACTCGGCAGCGACAGCACCAGATGGCAGCAGAAAGCCCAGGCTGGAAGATGGCAATGGCAGCAGGGTCCCCCTGGGCTGCCAGGACAACATGGGGGTCTTGCCCCTTTCACCGTAGTCTAATGTAGAGGAGCTGTGAACTCTGCAGTGAGGCACCAGCTGCTTTGAGGAATACCAGGCATTGGTGGGATGCTCTCTGCCACCCAGAAGTCTGTATGTAATGCTGTGGGGCTTCTCTGTTAAGCTAGATTTACAACAGTCATTAAAACAGAATGCAATAACTTACTACAGTGTTTTACTTTCTACTGAGAAACATTAATCTACCCTTTCAAAATCTTTCAGATTAAAATAAAGAGAAGCAACAAACCCCCACAGTATTAAAATATAAACAAAGCCTCATTTAAACATGAGGTGGTTATCCTGTGATTACACCTGCACACTTCCCTATGTTTTCATGCATCCAGGCTTTGCAAATAAATGGTTTAATTTGACTGCTCTTGTGTAGAAGACTTTAAAAAAGGGTGATTTTTCACTTAATGATCTACTGAAAACTTACATATTTTTTACAAAGTAGACATGCTGAAATCAATTTAAGCCCTGAGGACTTAACTTCACTTGTTCCTCCGCTTCACCTCTCTCCACTTTTCTCCCCCTTTACAAAGAAGAAAGAATTTTATTCAAGACAAGAACACTGAAATAAAGTGATAACCTCATCTGGCATGTTAATAACCTGACTCATTTCCACTACTAGATTCCTCATTCTACCAGTATTGTAAGAATAAGTTAGAGCCATGACAAGAAATTCTGAAGTGGTGGTTCACGACGCCCACCTGCGTGGAAAAAAGGTGGCCTCCTGGCTAAAGCTAGAAGATCAGACTGCCTGGTATGTATCTAACAAGGAAAGTCCAAGATGATAAACTCTTGTAAGTGTTTGTGTTAGGAGAAAAACCCCATGAAAACCTTTCATTCCAGTATTCTCCCCGCGAGCTTCCCACTGCAGCCAGTCTCCTGATACTTCTGGTGCCATTTTGCCAATGTACGTAACTTCATCAGCAATCTTCCAACATTTGGTATTTCACCTTAAGCCCCAGTTGATGAAGACTAATGATGACATGAAGATTTCAGCTGTCTTTTAAAAAGGAGAATGTTTCTCTGTCTCGTGACTCAGAAACATTTATAACAATAACAAGAAAAAAAAAACCTGTTTATTTAGGTTAGAATTGCTGCTGCATTGAAAACATGAAGCAGTGTACACTTAAGGTGCTAGGAGTTAGGAACTCTGCCTTGCAGGAGGAAAAAGCTGAGGTCCTACCACCTGCTTTGGGAAGCTGAGCAGAGCTCAAACAGCACGAAGCAGAGGAGCTGACTGACGCAGTAGTTCCCAAATCAAAAGCTGTTTTCTGCGAACAAGAAACAGCTTGAGGACGTTACCAGTCTTGGTGAACACTGGTGATGGTATCTGATGGTATCTGACGTTAGGATCCCAAGAATTTCCCAGTGCAGCCTCCCTTACACAGCAGAGACAGCAAAAGGGTTAGGGACCAGGGACCTTACCTGCACACTGACGAGAATGCCGCACTTTTAGGTCTTGTTCATGGTTGAAGCAGGTGAAAGGGGAGGCAAGAGTCCTCATTTTGCAAAGTAACTTTGCAGTGGGATCTCATGAATGGCACCTTCTTCCTTTCTTGTGTAGGAGGGCCTGAATGGAAGCAGTGTTAAAAAACCAACCAAATCACAGCCTTAGTTTGCCTTATTGGAAAATGTCCCTGCTCCTGTTGAGAGATTACCTAGAGTTCAATTAATGTTGAATAGTTTCTTCTTTTTTGGTTTGTCTTTTTTTTTTTTTAAACAGAATTCTGAATGTTAGGTAGTTGGCGTATAAAAAATTCTGAATTGAAGTTAGAATTGAAATTGTATTAGTCAGTTTATTTTGGGGTCATAACTTTTCTGAACAGAGATACTTGCCTGTATGTACTTCTCCATTTCAAGACTTCAGACCACTCCATTTTGTGGACATTCTTCCTTAATTCTTTGTATGTATTTCTCAGTGAACAGTGTTCCTAAAATACTGGGTTAAAAATTGAACTATAATGACCAAAATGTTGTTTATAATTTCCAGCAGACTGGAACTTCTGGCAGGGATGAATGATGTGATTTACTGAAATCATCAGGGTTTTACATGCTTCTCAACATTCTTCCCTGTGTATGTTGTCAATATTTTCCAAGACCTATTTCACATATATTTAATTACTAAAAGCTAAAAAGGTTTTCTAAAAGAATAGTTTTCCTCAGGGAACTGTTAACTGATACTTACATTTGTCATCAGAAACACCCATCAAAAGTCCTTGCTCTGTCTTTTAACAGCAAAGAGAATCAGTTAAAAGTAATGTGATCAAGATTTTCTTACCATTTAGTTATGGAAAACGATTCTGTTTATTTTCTTTTCCTCTAAATACGGCAAAGAAAAGATACTGCAGTTATGATACACAATGTTACAGATGCCTGTGTAACATTGGGGCCATTTAGATAAGCCAGGACGGTTATTTTGTAAACTCCCACAGCTACACCAGTAGAAGGAGCCTCCTCTGCAGACACCGGCATAACCTCGATACCCCTGCACTCCACAGATGGAAAATTTGAAGTGTTGGTCAACTACAGCAGTGTAAATCCCACATTAAACTGATACAGCGTGCTGATGTTATAGGGAAATACAGGTGCAGAAGAACTAGATCAGAAACTGTTTCTGCTGCTAGATGTTAGTAACTTTCACATCACAAATAATTCAATGCAATGCCACACTGCAGATCCCTTTACATGAAAACACGTACACTGGGCACCTCATTTCACTGCAGCTTAAATGCAGGCATTAAAAAGTAAGCATTCATTTTGCTGGTCTATCAGTACCACTGTACAGAGCAATAAATAAAAAATATATTGCTAAATAACATGGCAAAATAATTTACTCAGAGGCAAAATAGAACAAAAAGGACAGGACATGCCAGGACATCTGTTAATAGTCTCATCTGTTCATCATATCCAGACACTGTTTCCAAACATTTCAGAGAAGTGCAAGAAATTAAACACCGATGTTGTACCTAGATCATGTGTCTCTTGGAAACAGTTTAATTGAAAGATAGATCTGTTATATTTTTATTTACAGACTAAGAGGATTGAATTGTAAGATTACAAGACACTTTCTCTCTGTGTGTGACATTTTTCTAATAGACCTGTTAAGTTGAAAAAAATAGTCAGGGATTCTGCAGGACTTCTAGGGGAAAGAGAAACAGAAGAAAACCCAAGAACAGAGCTCATGAGTGTACGTGCATTTTTATCACCTGTGAACAGATGTGAGAAAGCAGCAGCTCAGAAAGGATGAGCATGATCTGAAAATAGAATTCAGACTGGAATAAGTAAGCATTCAAGTGCAATTACAGGTTAAAACAAGAAGGGACCTCCCAACCAGAAGACACCTCGTGTTCAGGAGAAACGTCCATGCCCCGTTTGAAACGCATGAAAAACAGCAGTAGTAAGTGCTGTGTACATCACCGGAAGATGCAGTAAACACACAGAAAGCAATGCAAAGTTTTAAAGAGATCCAAAAGGTGCTCTGCTGCCAATGTGCTTACCCTGGAGCATTAGACGCACCATTATCTCTGATCAGGTCAACTCTGGGACCAGAACCCAGACAGCGGACTCCTTTCTAACCATGATGACTGAAGGGCTTGAACAACAGCTTATTTTGTTTGTAAGACAACTGGATGACAGGAGATGGATTCCCAGAACAATCACACAGCAGCACAGCACGGGCAGGTGGTGGCTGGTACATCCTTGGCTTGAGGTTTTTTAAAGTTTTTAAGAATAATTTCCATTTTAGAGCTTCGCAGTGAAACTTTCACTGCTGAAAGAGACATGCTTAATCCTTCCACAGGCAGCATTATGGTCACATACTGAGGCCGACATCATGGGTAGTCAAAGAATATGTTTAATAAAAAATAATTAAACTTCCATTTGCTCTATAGAACATCATAGAAAGTAATTCAATAAATTACAAATGACTTTTTAAGACGCTTGTTCAACTACAGAAAGCAAATTCGGACTACACAGAACACAACTGGCAAATATTGCAAAAGTCCAAAAAAAAACCTGGACTAAGACTTGGATCATGAAGCCTGAAACAAGGGATAGAAATACAAGGCAATAACAGCTAAGGTTCTTTTAGTAACTACCAACACACACTTTATCATCACCTTGGATATCCTTTTACTTTTAACTTCAGTATTAGTGTAATTCTACTGAGGTTTCCTTACAACCCTTAACTTTATACAACTGTATTTGCATATCGTTTAGCTGATAGTGGGACATTTTTTCCCCTTCTGGTTCAAACTTATTAAAAATAAACCAAATATATTATGTTCAAGTCTACACCAGCCTTCATTACTTGAAACTGTAATTGCCTTATTACATAGAAAGAATCACTAGAATGGTAACCAAACTCACTTGACCATAATTAGGAAAATACTTTATTTCATAAATCTGATATAAATTAGGTTTTAGCCACAAGATTTAGGATTTGTTTTGTGGGATAAGGGTGGGAAGTGATGGTATTGTTGACATACTCCATCAGCAAACTAAGTTAACAATTGTTCGTAAAACTTTGGCTATTTCATAGATGCATCCTAGTTAAACAAAAGTGCTATATTACAAAGGGCAAAATATTAAATATGAAATACTTTTTTTTTTCCATGATGAAGAATTGCTACCCCCTTCTCTTGGCAGTTTTCAATTTTCACTATTGCTAAGACACTGCATGAAGGGCCAAAAATCAGAATACTATTTGGGAAAATACATAACCAGCACAATCCAAATGGTACCTGTATAGTTGTGTACTTACATGTAATACTGCTTCTAATCATGGGGCTAGTCATCTTGCACATAGAAACTTACATCTCATTGGTAAAGTTCTTGATAAAAAACAACACAGTTGTTTTACTGTACAAGCAAGCAACAGAACTATATCAAAATATACAGTTTTTGTTTTTTATTTTTAAATTTATCCCTTTGTAAAGCTTTTTCAATGACTTCTGCTAGTACCTGTATCTATTTTCTCTTAACACTTGCCTATTCTTGGACCGATGTAACCAATGTCAATTGAAGTCTCAGTCAGTTCAGAACTTCTGTAAATGTGAATCTGGGCCTCGACTATGTCAGAGTAATAGCAGCTTAAGAAGAAGGAGGAATCATATCACACGTCAAATACCAGACAGATTTTATATAGTGAAGGGTTCTAAGGATTTGGACTTAAACAGATGCCTTATGCCCTGTTACTGTGGTTTCTAGGAATAACTTGTTTTCTTTACTATTCAAAGTGCTTTTTCTTTAGTGGGTAACTCAGCATAACATATGAAGTGACATCTCAATAATGGTTCTGGGTAATATTTAATATTTAGTCAGATTTAAATCTGCAGAGAAGCTTAAACTCAAGAAGAGTTCAAATCTATCTATACTTTATTTACCATTATTAACTGGTAACTCCAGGAGGTTTTATGACATAAACCACAAATAGAAATCTACACAAACAAAGCAAACAAACAATTTTTACATGAAGTATGCAGTGTTGAAAGGTCTTTTCAGTGGCACTTTATGACAGTTTGCCTCTTCTGAGTCTTGGGGAAACTACTCCTCATTTTGGGACTTTTAATTCTGCAGAGGGAGCCCAAAACTTTGCAAGGTGTAAACTAAACAGATCTACATGGTGCCAAGTAGCATGAGATAAGACTGTTCCTGCTTCAATTTCCCCTTACTGCTGCCAGAGG
This sequence comes from Mesitornis unicolor, assembly GCF_000695765.1. Lineage (NCBI taxonomy): Eukaryota > Metazoa > Chordata > Aves > Mesitornithiformes > Mesitornithidae > Mesitornis > Mesitornis unicolor. Next base: position 6,545 of record NW_010194765.1, read on the forward strand.
ACAGTTGTAGTAAGGGAAAAAAAACCCTTCAACAGTCGTATCTCAACTCAGATTTTAACATGGTATACAGGATGTCTTTAGAAAACAAAACAAAACCTGAAAACAAGTAATAGAAACCAATGTAAACTTCCTAAACTAACTCAGCTGAGGTAACAGGTAGCCAGTTCAATTGGCTGATTGGGAAAAATTTATCTTCTTTTAAACACACTTGTACCTGAATTGGAAACAGCAGTGCATCACAACACTAGAGCATTTTCATGTAATTAAAGCAATGGATGGTGATGTAGATTCTACAGCTTTCATGACATTCATTAGCTGCCCAAATTATTGCTGAGTTTTGATCTGTAAATTATAAGTGTCAAGGAGGCTGTAAAACTATATTCAAATTAAATCAATAATATGCATAAAGTATTCTGTGTTCACTGCAAATATATTAAATATACAGCTCTTACTCGAGCATTATTTTCATAAAATTAACCCCCCAACAAAATTATAATGCCTTTTGTTGTAATTTTACACCATTGTGTATTTGATAGTACATACAAGTTCAGAAACTTATGAACTTCAAGAAATATTACATGCAAAACGTCTCTGAAAGCAGTTTGCACTTCTAAACAAATACTGAAATGTTCGGTCGGTAAATCATTGATGCACTCAACACTGGGTTATTTACAATGAAATAATTAAAGAATAAATTCAAAATCAGTTTATAATTTAAGTGCAGAGTCTGGGGTCAGTCTTCATCACTAGAATCTGAATCCTCAGATGAAGACGATGTACTATCAGATCCAGATGAAGCATCTGCTTTCTCTGAACCCTCATCTGTGCTGTTTTCATTGTGAGAGCTTGGCTCTGTTCCCCCTTTGTCTTTCTGATCTCTAACCCTAGAATTTTCCTCCTTTTCTTCTGTGGGCTTGGCTGAGCCCGTGTCATTGCTTTCACTGTTTTGTACATCAAAAATATTAGACTGAGACAAAGCTGGGATATGAAGATTAAGGCCTGGAGTGAGAAGCATCCCTGGGTAAAGTATGTTGGACAAAAGTAATGGGTTAAGAGAGAGAGGATTGGCAGCTGCAGCAGCAGAGGATGTTGAAGGAGAACTTGAAACAGAGTTTTCACCACCAGTATCCATATTTTGGTCTTCTGTCCTTTCTTTCTTTATATCCGCCTCCTTTGAATCGCTTCCCTTTTTTTCCTCCGAAACAGACTCTGTAGACTTTGTCAGAAGTCCTCCCATGCCCAGCAAGTTTGGTAATCCAGCCATCCCTGACAGCAGCATGGGGAACATGGCAGCCATGCTCTTCGCTTCTCCTCCAGTAGTTAGGCCAGCTGGCATTCCCATTAATCCCGCTGTTACTTGCAGTGACTGCAGGTTTTGCAGGTTCTGTTGTAAGGCCTGAAGACTGGGCAGATCCACGCCTGGAAGCAATCCGTTAGCTAGCAGAGGGTTCACTGAGACGCTGGCAGCAGTGGCAGCTGCTGCAGCTGCTGTTGCCTTGGCAATCTCACTTTTGGGGCGCCTTCCTCTCCGGCTCACTTCTTCCCGCACAACCGGTCCGGTGAGAATCCGGTCAAACATACCTTCCGGGAGAAATCCCTGCAGGGGACACATGGGTATTTTCAGCATTTTGAAAGCTTAAAGATGGAAAGTCAAAGCAAACAAAAGACCCAAGCGTGCAATACCAGTGTCAAAGATTATTCTGGTATGTGAGCACAGCAGCTTCATCTCCAGACAGCTCACTGGGATTTGTGGTGAGCTTTTGCTATCACATCTCAAATGCTTAAAGGCCCATTTCCACAGTGAGGTCTGCACAGGTATTCAAAGTGAAATTCAAAATAGGTTCTTCTCTTCAAGGCAAACAGGGAATGAACTCAGAGCCATACACCATATACTTGAATGCATGACACTTCAAAGGAAAGAGAGACCAGCTATGAAACAGTTCTCATAATGACAACGCATACCTGCTGTTTTGTTGGAAGTGTGCACAAAGTCTATCAAAAAACTTCCTTCTTTTAAATTTAACCAAGTACAAACCTCAAACAAAACAAAACCTCAAACTCACTGAACTCATCTTGCTGCAAGTGAGCAGCTGGCTCAGGACTAGCAGGGAATGGAGTCCTCCTACCACTGACTTTGCTGGTAATCCATACAGAAGGAGTATGTGAACAACATGAACAATGAAGTTGGAGTACAGAACTACTCCTAAAAATGTATCAACATATTAATGCCGTTCCCTCCACCGAAATCTCACTGCTAGCTTTTAGCTAAAAACAAACCCCCTGAGAAACAGAAAGTAGCCATGTTAATACTTGATTTACATTTTGATTCGAGGATGGTAATTTCTTAAAGGTGTGCACTGAAAGTAAACTGATTATAAATCTAAAATTATATTTGTCTTCCTAACTGTAACTTTAAGAAGAAGAAAGTATTCTGTGGGCTAATGCCTTTCCTAGAAACCATCAAGGTTCCATTTACAAGATGAAAAAGTCACGGTATTATAGCACCTTCCACCAAATCTGTCATTTGAGGTTGCCAGCAACCATCCCTCCTCCCCTCCTCCTACTCACAGCTGTGCCAGCAGACCAGTGTGGGGAAAAGAGGAAAAGAAATGAAAAGGGGGAAGAGGGGGGGG